>NW_024081703.1:522043-542302 GCF_003009895.1 Hyaena hyaena
GAACTCCCCTATGACCCAGCAATAGCACTGCTAGGAATTTACCCAAGGGATACAGAAATGCTGAGTCATAGGAGCACATGGACCGTAATGGTCATAGCAGCACTCTCCACAATAGCTAAAACATGGAAAGAGCCTAAGTGTCCATCAACAGATGAATGGATCAAGAAGATGTGGTTTATCTATACCATGGAATACTACATGGCAATGAGAAAGAATGAAATCTGGCCATGTGTAGCAACATGGATGGACCTTGAGGGTGTGATGCTGAGCGAAATAAGTCAGGCAGAGAAGGACAAATACCATATGTATGCACGTATAGGAGGATTAGGAGGAACTTAACTGACGAACAAGGGGGAGAAGAAGGGGGGAAATGGTGGGGGAAAGGGAGAGAGGCAAACCATGAGAGACTCTTGAATGCTGACAAAAACTGAGGACTTATGGATGTGGGGGGGAGGAGGGATGGGCATGGAGGAGGGCACTTGTGGGGATGAGCACTGAGTGTTATGTGGAAACTAATTTGACAATAAACTATTTGTAGAAAAAAATGTAATGTGTAAAGATAATCACATTAGAAAAATCTTTGCTCAAAACTGTGAAGATTAATTTTTTTGCCTGCAATGTGCAATCACTTTTTGATCTCTATACTTCATCTCATGAATCACTCTTACTTTTTATATTAAAAAATAGAATATGCATTTCACAAACATATAATAAACTAAGCTATTTCTTAGCTATTAAAATTAAAATGTGTCTATAGTAATTAAACAGTATTTGTCTGTCTAGAGTAAAAGTAGGTATATGTATACTTAACAGATTTTTAATGGCCCTTTTTATTTTATTTTTTATTTTAGAAAGACAGATAGAGGAAGTTGGGGAGTGGGAGAGAAGGAGAGAGAGAGAGAGAGAAAGAGAATCTTAAGCTAGCTTCATGCCCAGTGTGGAGCCTGACATGAGACTTGATGCCATGACCCTGGGATCATGTCCTGAGCCAAAATCAGGAGTTGGACATGCAACAGACAGAGCCACCCAGGCATCCATATACACTTAACATATTAAATATTTTAAAAACAACAAAGGAATGATTCTGTTACTGGAGGTTTTGATATGTGGAGATCTACAATAAATATCAAGCTTCTCAGAAAGTTATGTAGGTAAACCAGTAAAAGAGAAAATAAAATGTCCTGTTAATAGATTTATTTAAATACCGCCAACAGAATGAGTCACAGCAAATCACTTGTTAAAATGTTTTGAATGGTATTGGTAATCTAGGGAGGAAAACAAAACAATAAAACATTAGTTTTGCAAGGGGTATCTTAGAATATTTTCTACAAGTTCCTCACATTGCTTTTAAAAATATGTCCCATATGTTCAAATGACTTTTTTTAAATATGAAAAAGTGCTCCAAATATCTTAGTAATTACAATCACCACTAAGCATGAGTTTCAGTATATCAGTGATGTTATATGAATAAAACAATGTGGTACTGGCACAAAAAATAGATACCTAGATCAGTGGAACAGTATAGAAAGCCCAGAAATGAATCCACAACCTAGATCAGTGGAACAGAATAGAAAGCCCAAAAATGGTTAATTATAATCTCTGACATAGCAGAAAAGGATATTCAGTGGAAAAAAGACAGTGTCCTCAACAAATAGTATTAGGACAACAACATGCAAAAATAACTCAAAATGTCTAACAGACCTAAATGTGAGACTTGAACCCATAAAGATTCTAGAGGAGAACACTGGCTATAACCTCTTTGATAGCAGCCATAACGACTTCTTTCTAGATATGTCTCCAGAGGCAAGGAAAACAAAAGCAAAAGCGAACAATTGGGACTTGATCAAGATAAAAAGCTTCTGCACAACAAAGGAAAAAATCACAACACTAAAAGAAAATCTATTGAATGGGAGAAGATATTTGCAAATGACATTTCTGATAAAGAAAGGGTTAGTATGCAAAATTCATTAAAAATGTATAAAACTCAACATACAAAAAATGAATAATCCAATTAAAAATGGGCTGAGAACATGAATAGATATTTACTCAAAGACACACAGATGGCCAAAAGACACGCAAAAAGATGGCCAACATCACTGATCATTAGGGAAATACAAATCAAAACTATAATGAGATATTATCTCAAACATGTCAAAATGGCTAAAACCAATACCAAAAGAAACAACAGGTGATGGCAAGGGTATGTAGAAGTCAATACTCTAGCACTGTAGGTGGGAATGCAAACTGTTGAAACCACTCTGTAAAACAGTATGGAGGTTCCTCAAAAAGTTAGAAATAGAATACCCTACAATCCAGTGATTGGAGTCCTCAGTATTTAATCAAATAATACAAAATTACTAATTCAAAGGAATACATGCACCCTGATGTTTATAGCAATATTATCTACAAGAGCCAAGTTACAGAAACAGCCCAAGTTTCCATATACTGAATGGATAAAGAAGAGATTGTATATATATATACAATCAATATTACTCAGGCATCAAAAAGACTGAAACCTTGCCATTTGCAGACATGTAGATGAAGCTAGACAGCAAAATAAGTCAGTCAGAAAAGGACAGATAACATATGATTTCACTCACATATGGAATTTAAGAAACAAAAAAAATGAGCAATGGGGAAAAAAAGAGAATGAGGCAAACCAAGAAACAGATTCTTAACTATAGACAACAAACTGATGGTTACCAGAGGGAAGGTGGATAGGGTGATGGATAAAATAGTTGATGGGAATTAAGGAGTGTACTTGCCATGATAAGCATAGGATATTGTATGGAAGTGTTGAATCACTAAATTCTACTCCTGAAGCCAATACTCCACTATATGGTATTTAACTTGAGTTTAAATAAACTCTTGAGGGGAATTCCAAAGCCTTACTAATTACATTAGAGATTAAATTGTAAATAAAAATAATTGATTGGAAGTAACTTTTAGAGATAAACTATATTTTCTATTAGGTGAAATAAGATGTGTATTAATTTCTTCAAGTTAATTTGACAATTTTGGGGAAGTCTTTCTGACTCTCACTCTAGATTAGCTGTTTTTTAATCAAATAGGCAGGACTGCGGCTAAACCTCATGTTATATTTTATTTAATTTAATTATAACCACAATAAGAAATGATCAATTACTGTTTTATTTCCCTTAGTGATATGTGTTTTATAAATATGCTCATTAGATTGGGTAGTGATATGAATAGAAGCTGGTAATCTCATTTTTTTCTTTATACTGGAACTAAAATGGGAAGAACTACATAGTTCTCTTTTCTATTTCACAGTTGTCTTTGTCCATTAGGGCTGCTATTAAAAAAATACCACAAATTGGTAGCTTATTAACTATAGGAATTTATTTCTGGAAGCCAAAGTCTGAGATCAGAATTCCAAAATGGTTAGATGAAGGCCTGTTTTGCTTTAGAAAAGGGCCTCTGTGGCTTCTTTTATGAGAACATTCTTGCACCCTCTTGACCCACACATCTCTCAAAGGCCCCACCTCTTGACAAATATCAACATTAGGTTATTCCAATCACCTCCTAATACCATTAAGATTTGAACATATGAATTTGTGAAGGGACAAATTCAGACTACAGCAACAGTTTAAATCAATGCACTCAGAAGTTCTACCTTATCAACCCAAATTTAGATAGATTTGACATATAATCATCCAACAAAATTGCAATAAGCTTAATTTTAATTGAACATTATTTTAAGCCTCATAATAAAGTGTACAAAAGTGTTGAGTAGAACAGTGGTCAAAGGTCACAAATCATAGCTTTTCTTGACAACTTTACATATTATTGTTTAGAATACTGCTATTTCTTCTCTTGCCTGCATTTTTAAAAACAAATCCATAAAACAATAAAGAAAAAAAGGTGAGTTTCATCTTAGATTCTCACCTTAGGCTGTCAAATCCCAAATATTCAGATTAACTGGTACCTAAAGTTATTTGCTTAAAAATACTACCAGACCATTTATAACAGCTCCACAGAGTTACTGGTAGAAGAGATACAGAAGTGCCACTTACTTTTGATGACTATTTCGAATTTCATGATGCCTTGCCCTTGGTTTAAGGTTAACACATTGACAACACTATAGTTACAAGTTAATTTATAAATATAATGTTATTTTTATTTTCCAAACGTCATAAGTTTCTCTTTCATGTCAGACTGATGTTTTAAATTGAGAACTTGAGTGGAATTCATGTTTATTTTATCGACTAATTTTCATGGTACTGTTTGCATTTCACACTGTGTGAACCACATAATGATTCAAATATTTCATATCCTACTTTCAGGTGTAGTAATATCATGCACCCAACAGTGTACATTTGATTTAAACTGCAATTGAGCATATTTGAGAAACAATCTGTTGTGGAATCACATGTACAATTTCAATGTTGAAAACTTCTATTCCAAGGAAAAGATATACCTCATAGGGCTGCCACTTCAAATATGGAAGGAAATTTTTAAAAACTAGTTACAAGTACTGGTAAGTAGATGGTGTGTCACTTATTTCTTTAAAATTGTTTTATATATATATATATATATATATACATATATATATATATATCACTAAAGCTGCTTCTACTGTTACATATATATATATGTATGTACTGTTACAAAAGAAAGACACATGTAAAGTTATTTTCTATAACAATGAAATTCGAACAAAATCAATTTGAAATGACCATGAAATTGAGGCATATGTGATATTTTGACTCTTTAATCTTGAAAGGTTTTATGTCTAAAAAATTCATTTCTAATAAAGGTTTTGGAAAGATTGTAAAACACATGCTTTATTCTATGTCTGTGCCTTGAGGTAGTAATGAACATAAAACATCCAGAGATTATTTATTTACCAACACTTTGGACACTTGTTACATACAAAACATTCATTTGGTTACTATTAGGATAAAAAGCTCAATCACCCATAAAAATCTTTAATAGAGATTATAGCTAAGGAAGAGAGGGTATAAACCTTAAAAAATGTAATACAAAGGGCAAAGAATGTCTTAAAGGAAGCATACTGACAGATGAAATGTGGAATTTCAGAAAAAAGAGAAATATTTAAGCATTTGACAAAATACAACATATTCTTTTAAAATTAAAACATTTAAAATTAAAACATGCTTATTTATTTTTGAGAGGAAGAGAGAGAGTAGGAGAGGCACAGAGAAAGGGGACAGAAGATCCATAGCAGGCTCTGCCCTGACAGCAGAGAGCCCGATGTGGGGCTTGAACTCACAAACTATGAGATCATGACCTGAGCTGAAATCAAAGTTGGGTGCTTAACTGCCTGAGCCGCCCCTTTAGCTTTTTTTTTTTTTTTAATATTTATTTATTTTGAAAGAGAGAGAGTGGGGGAGAAGCAGACAGAGAGAGGGGGTAGCATCCTTTCTTGATAAAATTCCACAAGAAAGTAGGGATAGAAGGAATATACTTTAACATCATAAAAGACACATATGAAAGACCCCACAGCTAATATCATCCTCAACTGATAAAAACTGAGAGCTTTTCTTCTAAGGTCAGGAACAATACAGGGATGTCCACTCTCACTATTAACATAGTGCTGGAACTCCTCACTTCAGCAGTCAGACAACAAAAAGAAATACAAGGCACCCATATTTGCAAGGAAGTCAAACTTTCACTATTTGCAGGCATCTTGACACTATATAGGAAGCCTGAAAAACTCCACCAAAAGAACTGCTAGAACTAATACATGAATTTAGGAAAATCACAGGATATAAATTCTTTGTATAGAAATATGTTGCATCCCTATACTCAAATAGTGAAGAAACAGAAAAAGAAATCAAGAAATCAAGGAATCGATCGCGTTTACAATTGCACAAAAACCCATAAGACACCTAGGAATAAACCTAACCAAAGAGGTAAAAGATCTGTATGCTAAAACTATAAAAAGCATTTGAAAGAAATGGAAGAAAGCACAAAAAAAAATGGAAAAAACATTCCATGCTCATGGATTGGAAGAACAAATATTAAAATGTTGATAGTACCTAAGGCAATCTACACATTCAGTGCAATCCCTATCAAAATAACACCAATGTTGGGGCGCCTGGGTGGCTTAGTCGGTTAAGCGTCCGACTTTCGCTTAGGTCATGATCTCGCGGTTTGTGGGTTCCAGCCCCGCGTCGGGCCCTGTGCTGACTGCCAGCTCAGAGCCTGGAGCCTGTTTCAGTCTGTGACTCCCTCTCTCTCTGACCCTCCCTTTCTCACGCTGTCTCTCTCTCTCTCCTAGAAATAAATAAAACATTAAAAAAAATTAAAAAAAAATAACACCAATGTTCTTCACAGTGTTAGAACAAGCCATCATAAAGCTTGTATGGAAACACAAAAAAACCCTGAATAACCAAAGTAATGTTGAAAAAGAAAACTAAAGCTGGAGGAATAACAATTCCAGAGTTCAAGCTGTATTACAAAGCTGTACTCATCAAGACAGTATGGTACTGGCACAAAATAGACACACAGTTCAAAAGAATATAATAGAAGACCCAGAAATGAACCCAAAAATATATGGCCAACTAATCTTCGACAAAGCAGGAAAGAGTGTCCAATGGAAAAAAGACAATTTTTTTCAGCAAATGGTGCTGGGAAAACTGGAGAGCAACCTCCAGAAGAATGAGCCTGGACAACTCTCTTAAACCATACACAAAAATAAATTCAAAACTTAAAGAGCTTAAATGTGAGACAGAAAAATATCACAGTCCTACAGGAGAAAACAAGCAGCAACCTTTTTGATCTAGGCCCACAGCAACTTCATACTCAACATGTTTCTGGAAGCAAGAGAAATAAAGCAAAAATGAACAATGAGACCTCATCAAGATAAAAAATTTCTGCACAGCAAAGGAAACAATCAACAAAACTAAAAGGTGACCAACAGAATGAGAGAAGATATTTCCAAATGACATCTCAGATAAAGGGTTAATATCCAATATTTATAAAGAACTTACCAAATTCAACACCAAAAAAAAAAAAAAAACCAACCAAATAATCCAGTGAAGAAATGAGCAGAAGACATGAATAGACACGTTTCCAAAGAAAACATCCAAATGGCTGAGACATGAAAAGATGCTCAACATCACTCATTATTAGGGAAATACAAATCAAAACCACAATGAGATATGACCTTACACCCGTCAGAATGGCTAAAATTGACAACTCAGGAAACAACAGATGTTGGCAAGGATGCAGAAAAAGGGGAAACCTTTTACACTGTTGTTCGGAATGCAAACTGGTGCAGCCACTCTGGAAAACAGTATGGAGTTTCCTCAAAAAATTAAAAATAGAACTACCCTATATACAAAAATTCTGATTTGAATGGGCACATGCATCCCAATGGTTATAGCAGTGCTATCAACAATAACCAAATTATGGACAGAGCCCAAATGTCCATTGCCTTATGGATGAATAAAGAAGATATATATATAAATAATGGAATACTGCTTGGCAATCAAAAAATCAAATCTTGTCATTTGCAACATTTGGAATTAGAGAGTATTATGCTAAGTGAAATCAGTCAAAGAAAGACAAATATGTGATTTCATTCATGTGGAATTTGAGAAACCCAACAGATGAACATAAAGGAAGGGAAGGAGAAATGAGATAAAAACAAAGAGGGGGCAAACCATAGGAGACTTTAAATACAGAGAATATCTAAAGGTTCCTGGAGGGGTATTGGGTGGGGGATGGGTTACATGGGTGGCGGGCATTAGGGAGGACACTTTCTGGGATCAGTACTAGGTTTCATAAGAGATGAATCACTGGATTATACTCCTGAACCCAAGACCAAACCCAAGTTTACACTGTTTCTTAACTAACTTGAATGTAAAATTTAAAACATACATTAGAAAAGAGAATTATCAAAAAACCTGAAAACAAATAAACATGTTTTCTTCAAAAAAGGAGAGAAATATTTATATTTGAGAGAACATTGTGGTTAAATTGAAGAATTTACAGTTGAAACCAAGCAAGAGAAAAATTTGTTGAATTATGGAGAAATGGGAAGAAAAAATTACTCAAGTATATGGAACAATGATCTGAAAATACGTAACAACAAAATATCTGGCCCAGATAGAGAAATAGTAGATTACCATTTACTTTCGTTTAATGTTTATTTATTTTTGAGAGAGAGTGGGGAAGGCACAGAGAAAGAGGGGGACAGAGGATCAGAGGTGGCCTCTATGCTGACAGCAGAGTAGGCTCAAACTCAAGAACAGTGAGACCTGACATGAGCCTAAGTCAGATGCTTAACTTACTGAGCCACCCAGGTGCCCCAATTGCCATATGTTTAGTACTAGAATATGTATCCTTCCTCCCAGGAATTATCTTGAGCTCCAGAACAAACATATTTTACAGTCGATATCCTAAAATCATCGCTTTTTTATGAAATAACTCATATTTTTAAAGATGATTTTAAATAAGTAAAAGAAACAAAGTTTGCTAATTGAGGATATAGGAGACCCTTTTAGGAGACACTAAAATTGGTTTTGCATATTACCCCATTATACATTCACAAATTATCAAAGCATGTCTGACCACAAGTAGATAGCAGACATTTTAAAGTAATAAGAATATGACATTTAAAAAAATTTTCGGGGGCCAAATATTTCCTTGTTGCCGTATTCAACCAGAGAGAGAGATTACAGAAAAGATTTTAACAACTATTTCATATATCTCTTATGCATGGAAAAATAATAATTGGATGTTTCCTTGATGTTACCTTCTCATGAAAAGAACATTCGATTTTTGGATCCAATGTTTACATTTTATGTTGAAAATGTATAGGTGTTTCAGATTAGTTCTGTTTTTACTATATGGATATGCATATTCATGCTACTGTGTATTTATAGTTCATCATTATTTGAGTCAATTCTTGAAAAAAAACAAATGTTAACTAATTGGGACTTGAATAAAAACTTTAAAAAACGGATAATTCGATCATTGCATTTCTTGAGAGATAACTCCATAATAGCTCCAATTTATTAGTAAAACAAAATGTGGGATTCAGTTTTAAATACTACAGTCACATAAAAATCTTTGATTAGAAAGGAAACATGCAGAGTTGTTGTTTTGTTATATTAGCACCTTAGAAAATCCTATCTAAGAAAATGTATTTACTAACTAGTAATTCTAAAAATAATTACATTAAATTTGATCTCATGAAGAATTCATAAGATCTAATTTAACAATATTTCTGTTTTTGAAATGCAAGTTTTTTCATGCTGGTTTATAATGAGTTTGCAAAATAGAAATAATAAACTAATATAAATTCGCATTTGAAATTAAAGTTTGAAACAATGGTTTAGAATAATAAAAAATACAACATTTAATAGCCACCTCATGAGACCATTTGGACTTTTATTGTCTTTTTAAAATTTTGTTTGCTTTTTGTTTTAAACTGAAAAAATGTACTAACTCTGAAAATACATAGATTGGTTTCCTTGGAGAAGTGTATATAGCATTGCTTTTAAAATAGCATGGCCTCTATATGATGTTATGAAAAACAAAATGACTACAGTTTACACTAATTTAAATTTTTACATCAATTTTTCAACAAAAATTAACAAAAACATGTTACTTTGATCTATTAATTTTTCTAAATCAAATTCTTTTAGTTTCTTCAATATAGTTTTTTAGTTTCTCCAATATACCCTTTAGTTTTCCCTGTATAGTCTCTCACGGCATTTTCACATACCCAGAGGACCCAAGTGAAAAACATATCTCACTTCCTTGCTCTGAAGTCAAGAGACTTCTTTCCTTCCTGCTCTCTGCCTATAAAAACTTTCTTCCTACACATCCTCCAGTCTTCCCATTTGATGATGGTTTTATTTTGTCCTGATTAGACTTAGATTACAAACCCTTCCTTCGGATACATTACTGATTTAGTACCCATTCAGGAAAATATTCTGGAGCCCTATACCATGTAAGCACCTAGGAGGTGGCACATCACTTCCTATTGGTGGGTTTTAGGACAATTAAACCACTCTCACACAAAGAACACCAACGTATTCTCACACTCGGATGGACATCTTCACTCTTCTGTTCAGGAGCATCATATAATTATAAAGTCCATCACATACTTATACATCTTTTATTTTGCTCATATGGATAATGTAAATTTTCGTAAGTCTCACATTGGGGAAAAGAAAGAAATGTCATTAAATGAAGTAAAGAAGCAGTCATATTAAATAAAAAATTTAACATGCCATCAGAACTGACATTGATAAACTTTTAGTTGCAACCAATCTTCTTGTCTGTAATTCTTCTTAGGTTCAACCCTGATTTCTATAGCCTTTTCTAGTAGACAGTGAATTTTAAATTGTGCCAATAGTAGTTGGTGCAGTTTTGTGAAGTTATTGGATGCTTTCATATTTTTCACTTGAACTCTCATTGTGCCTTTCCCAAAGTAATATTTTTATTCCCTAGTTGAAAAAACAAAAGATCTAGTCCTCAGTTTTTTGTTTTAGTTGTTGTTGTTGTTTTGGGATTGTATCATTTTCATAATCTTGACATCCCCCCTCTCTTGAGGATATGGTGGGAGAGCTCTGTAACCTTGTAAAAGTTAAGGAAATTACAATTCAATAATCCTCTAAGACATATTTCCAGCTGTCCCCATGTTCCTTACAGGATCAAGGTCTATGATAAGGGTTTGAGTTCAAACCCTTAAGTTTCCCTAACATTATAAAACATTAAAGCTAGAAGTGATCAAAAAGATAACCTTATCCCTATTCCCTTGTTTTATCTGAAAGAAAGCAATTTCAAAGTGACAGAGTCTAGCCCAAATTCACAATGTCTGTTAGCAACTGAAGATGGACAGAAACCTAGACCTTCTGATCTCACATAACCTTCCGCAGCTAATTGGCTGTGGAATCCTTCATATGTCATACTAGCTATGGCGCAAGAATACATCATCTACCTTGATTAATGACTGTGATGAAAGGCTTGCTTAATGCAATGGAAATAAATGCAACAAGCAGATATATTAAATTGTAAAAGCTGTAATGTCTATCTGTGGTCTACATAGTGCAACCATGGTCTTTTTAATCTGCTTAAAAGTTACTGAGTCTATAACACCTGGCTATTTTTGTTTGGCCATGAAGAAGGAAAAGAAAACCTCAAAGATGAATAATTGTGTTGGAAAAGTGTGTAGTTACAGAGTAAAAAGTTGCTCATATGTCAGAGAAAAATGTGTCTGTGTTGTATATGCGTGTGTTTTGAATTTATATACATAATAAAGGAAAATTCTCTCCATATGTTCATTTGGAGATACCGAAAGAATAAAAAGTAAAGAGAGACTGAAAAGAAAAACACTACTTGGCTCTTTAAAGTGAAAGTAATATTAATTTTAGACATTTATCAGAGCTCATTAACATTTGCAACTAATTACAATGGCATCTATATTTTTATTTTTACTTTAATTTTTCAAAAGCCTTTATTTTATAATCACTACCTTAATTTGTTTTCACATGCTATGGGAAATAGTCAAACGAGATTTTATTTTCTCCATATTACAGATGAGACAAAAGAGACAAATGGTTAAGTGGTTTGCCCAAATGAATAAACTCGGTTGTTTAGATGTTTTATCTGTTATCATCTAAAATAAATCAAATTAAAAGTTTCATTTTCATTACCACTTTCTTTATAAAAACATGATCATCTGTAACTCACATGATAGGATTATCTGTGTACTATTTATTGTGAAAACTTCATAGCTTGTTTATTCTGTTTCTTGTATGCTAAAGAAACCTTTCTTAAAAAGCAACTTTTACCGTGAGTTTTTACCAAATGCGTTTTATTTTGTTAATTTTTAAAAAATGTTTATTTATTATTTTTGAGAGAGAGAGAGAATCCCAAGCAGCTTGCACGCTGTCAGTCCAGAGCCAAATGTGGAGCTTGAATTCACAAAACTGAGATTAGTACCTGAGCCGAAATCAAGAGTCTGATGCTTAACTGCCTGAGCCACCCCAGTGGCCCCCAAATGCATTTTACTAATAGCATACTAACCAAACAACCTAAAGCCCTCCGTACAACCTGAGATCCAATATAATACATGAAAATAGAACTGATCTTAAAAAACAGGAAGCATCAGTGTATACCCAGGTCTACTAAGTGTGTACGAATGTGCCACCCTTAACATAGCAGTAATCACCAATAAAAAGATTTTATTACAAAAATCCCTGCCATTTCCAAATCAATTCTTATTCATACATATGAACTAACTGTATGGGTAGTTCCTGGAATGGATAATAGATTCGGTCAGCCAAGCTGCATTAATCCCAGTTTACGGTTTAAGTGTACCAAGACAGTATTCTTATAAGATGTTGATGTGTAGCCTTATAATTGCTTTGCATAAGGGAACACTACATTATCAAGACTACAATCTTTTTGTTGTTACTTTCCTATTTCTTGAATCATCATGGCTAGAGATTATGACTTCCTTTTCTCAATACCTTAATGACATAGTTTCTCTATTTCCTTGTAGAATCTTTAGTATGGATAGCTGTGTACCACCTGACCCAGTATTAGATCCCTTCCCTTTCATCACAGATCTTCCCAAAACCATCTCCATTGTTCTAGAATATATAATTTTATAATGGTCATTGAAAGTGCTGAATACACTCAGGTGCATTCATTAGGGCACAAAACTTTACATTTTTAATGTGACTCCCTAGCAATGTTATTCACCTTGGCAATACTTTATGTAGATTCAGAGCTTTTACATTTACCTTTGGGAATTAAGACACTTTTGCTTTCAGGTATTAAATTTCTCATCTGATATAAATTAAAACATTTATCTAAACTCTAATTTAATCTGTATTTCCTCCTACCAGTTTGGGCGTATCTGTCAAAAGATTGAAATTATGGACATTATCATTACTGGCCACAGTGTTATTAAACTAGAACTAAGAACAACAAGATAATTAGAAAATATCTAACTGCATGAAAGTTTTAAGAAAAGATATAAATAATCCATGAATAATAGAAGAAATAAAAAGGAAATTAAAACACATTCAACTTTTAACATAATAAAACATTCATTAAGGTAACAGGGCATTGGATTAGCATGCAGAAATCAATAGCCTTCATTACACACAAAATAACTAGTTAGAAGGTATAATTGTAGAGAAAGATCATTTACAATAGAAATAAAGAAGAGAAATATAATTAGGAAGAAGCTAACATAAACAACAATAACAAAACCCCAAAATATGCAAAACATGTAAGAAAACTAGAAGGAGACTCTTAACAAATACACAAGCAGAATGAATAGTTTGTGTCTGTTTGTTTATTTGTTTGGAGAGAGATATTGTGAGTGGGGGGAGGGGCAGAGATAGAGGAGGGGAGAATACCAAGCAGGCTTCACTATGTTAGCACTGTCAGCTCAGAGCCTGCCATGGGACTTGATCCCACAAACCATGAGATCATGACCTAAGTTGAAATCAAGTGCCCCTAGAAAGATACTTTCTGTAGATGACCACATGTTATAATGATGTGAGTTGCAATTAATTTATAAACTTAAAGCAACTGCATTAAAAAATAAATAGAAGCTTTTTTATGGATCTGCACAAATTGATACTAATCAATTTAGACAAATAAACATGCAAGAATAGTTTTAAAGAGTCAATAAATATATAAGTAGGACTAACTCTACCACATATTAAAACAGATTATACGTAGTATGTTGAAAAACTGAAAGAAAAAAAAGGTGATAAATGGTGGAGTTGCATCTTTTAGAGTAAAATTCTAATGTCAAATAAGAAAGTAAAATTACATATAGTTAGTGGTAACCTCAAATATACTTTAAATTATGGATAATTGCAGGGTAGGCATTTTGTGAGTAGGATTACACTTTCTGTGGACATTAATGGCTCCTGTAACTCTTCATTAATCATTTTTTCTCCATGACAGTCAATTAAATATTTGATAAGTATTTTTTCATAATTTTCTTTAAAAATCTCAAACAACTCTTGAGTCACAGAGGAATTATTTGGATAGAACAAGTGACTGTGTGATGGTGTCACTTATGAATATGGGGGAGGAACTGGCAGATAATATGTAAGAAAACCAAAATAATTTTGTTTTGGGAGCTTAGATTTCATATTGTACTTAAAGAATCCAAGTAGAATGTTGTAAATACAATTCTATATGTAAGTGTAAAGTTTAGAAGAGAAACTTAAATAGAGATTAAAATTTTATGGTCATTATTTCAGAAGCAGTATATGAAATTGGATACAGATGAGAAAACTAAGGGATTGTGTACCAAGAAAAATGAGAATTGAGATTACAACTGGACAATCCATGATTCCATATTTTGTGGTTAGGAAAAGTAGAAAAAGCTAGCAAAGAGAATGAGAAGTAGGAAGTGGAAAACTAGGAGAGTGTGATATATCAATGCAATGCTATACTTCTGGAACTTTTCTTTCTGTATGTACTAAAAATGGGTATCTCTCTTCCTCTCTCTGTCTCTCTCTGTTTCTCTCTCTGTGTGTGTGTCTCATCCTTGCACCATATGTGTCAATGTTTGTGAGTATGTTTGTGTGTGTGTGCTCAATAATAATGAAATTTTAAGGTGTAAGACAGTAAAATATGTTTTATAACCATTCTATACTGTTTATTTCCTAATTCTTACATATTTCACATTTGGCATGAAAATTTTGTCTCTAACGAGCTGAATGTGTTCTTTTTTATTCCTTTATGCTCAATTTTACTCTTACTAGATACTGCAGACAGTGAACATTATTGATAATTTTTATATATTTCTCCCATTTTTTTAGTAATTTGGCGTACACCTAACTAAATGGTTATTTTTATTGTTTCATTCCTCAATTGTTTATGCCACAGGCCAATGTCCTTCAAAGTACATTTGCTTTTCCTCTTATGTCTCATGGAGTAAATGTCAAATGTTCTTGCCACTTGCATCTAAGTTGATTACATTTTCCAGGAAAGACAATTTAAGTATGAAGTTAGTTTTAATGTTTTTTTAGTACAATATATATGCTAGTGTGTCCTGGAAACAGAAAAATTATATTTGTATTCTATGTGTTAATATATCACTGTTCTCCAAGATTGATCATTTGGGCATAGTTTGTAATAGATAAAATATTCAAGATCCCTTAAAAATAATGTAAAAGTCTTCACAGATTATGCCATATGCACACCAACTAATATTCTCAAATTATCAATATTTATCAAAGGAAGTCATAAAATTCATTTCAGATGAAAGCCACAGCACAAAATTTATGTCTTGAGAGAAATAATTATCTTGTGACAACTTTTTTTAAGCGGTTTAGAAATCTTTCTCCAAAGAAAATATGACCTAGATAGTCTTTTATTACTAATTTTATATGAATAATTTATGGGTTTATTAGTTGTAGTATATATATATATTATGTATCATTTATATAAAAACTGTATAATTATTGATTGTTATTATATATAATTATAGGTTATAATTACGATCAAATTAGATTTTTCATTAGAAAATTTTTGTTTGCATGCATAATTGCATTTTTTAAGTAGGCTCCAAACTTGAACTCATGACACTGGGATCAAGAATTGGATGCTCTACAGACTGGGCCAGCCAGATGCACCACATAATTGCATTTTTAATAGTGATTTACATAACTATGGGTATATCCTTTATACATTTAGTATTAACATATTTTACATAGATGGTATGTTTAGTGTTAAATTGAAATATGAAGTTAACTGTCACTAAGATCAGCAATCACTAGTTTCTAATATTTTTGTAGCCAAAGATGCTTCTATTTGTATGCCTACATATATTCATACATATTATGTTATACAATTAAAGAGATCATTTGAGAGGGTGGGAGCAGTATCACGTTAGTTAAAATGGATCCAAACATACAGATACTTTTTTTTAAATAAATTTGACAGCCAAACAATCATTGACTATATATTACAAGTAAACCACAATATTTTCTATTTGGAATACAAATATTAGTAAAATATGGTCCCTGAGTTCAAGAACATCAAAATTCGGGAAACATGCAATGTAGGTAGCTAACCATATCTCAAAGTTACTAGGCCTGTGCCAGTGATATGGACAGAGTCAAAAGTAATTAGTTCTTTCTTTGACATTTGGAATGGATTCCAAGAAAAAGCGGGTCGTGAAAATGAGTATCATTTCACTAGTCTGAAAAAGACAAAAGAGAAATGTGAAAAGCCATGAGTCAAGCAGATGTGCAAATAAACAGGGACTGTGCTTTATATTTACATCATTATGGACTAATATAGTTTGTGGGCATAAAACAAAATTAAAAAGAAGTTCAATGTACTAAGGTTGTAGGCTCACTTAAGACAGAAATAGAAGAAAGAGATTGGGAAGAAGAGTTGATAGAATGCATGTTGAAATTACGTAAGACGTAAGAGAGTAAATTAGGGAAAGGATTTTATTACCATTAAACTCTATTTAAAAATATAGACTTATTCCTGTAGGCAAGGTGGAGTTCTGGAAAGTTTTAAACTGGGCTTTACAAAGTGTTTTAATCTATGAAAGATTTAGGAAAAGGAAGTGACAGCATGGCTTGCATATTACAAGAACAAGAGCTTGAACTGTAAAGAAGGCTATTAGAACTTCCAGTGTGAGATTAAGACAGGGCACATGACAAACAGATGGAGAAAGTAAAGTCAGTACATATATTTTGAGAGAAAATCAACAGGAGATTTTTGTTCAAAACTTTGAGTTCATTTATTTTACAAATATTTTATTAATATTTACATTATTCAAGAAAACATAGTTTATAGTGGATCTTTATATAATACAAGAAAATTTAGTCTACACTATCCTCAAGGAACTAACAATCTATTAGAAATTTATGAGCCAGAAATCTCAAATTATATCCTAATTGACTTCAATCAGCTATATTTTGAACTTCTAATCTAGGCATTTCCATTTTGAGGCCTTTTAGAAAGCAGATTCTTCTTTTTATTATATTTCTTTTATGTACCTGATCGTTAAACTGCATCTATAATCCTTTAAAAATGCAGGAGCATAGGGGCCTCTGGGTGGCTCAGTCGGTTAAGCACCCGATTTCGGTTCAGGTCATGCCCAGCTTCCACTCAGGTCATGTTCTCGCAATTTGTGAGGTCCAGCCCTGCTGACAGGGATGTGGACAGCTAGGAGCCTGAAGCCTGTTTCAGAGTCTCTGCCTCCCTCCCTCTCTGTCCTTCCCCCACTCATGTTTTGTCTGTGTATCTCAAAAAATAAGTAAATGTTAAAAGATATTTTTAATGTAGGAGCATAATAATAAATACTACTGTATTTTATAGCATATAAAGTAACATGCAATACAATGACATGTACATCCACAAAGTAATGGAAAATACATAATCAGTCCAACTGAGCAAGGGAAGCAAGTCAGGTAATAGCTCTTGCTATTTTTAAACACCATGTAGGAATGGTATCTCTTATATGTAGTGCATAAATCCACTATATTCACATATAGAATATGTCTGTGTACACATTCAACCAAAAATAAGATGCTAATTTCTTTCCTCATCAACATTTTAATAAATCCAAGCAAATGCAGATTTTAAAAATATGATTGGAGAATTTCTAGTTTTTCTGATAATATACATTCAGATAATCATCTATGTAAATCCCAGCTTTGTACAATGAATAGTAGATTGGCATTTCTGCCATTTATACAAAAAGACGGATATCATATATTTTCATTGCTATGTGGAATTTGAAAAAGTTAACAGAAGACCATAGTGGAAGGGAAGGAAAAAGAAGTTACAAATAGAGAGGGAGTCAAACCATGAGACTCTTAAATATAGAGAACAAACTGAGGGTTGATGGGGGCGGGGGGTGAAGGGGGCAGGGAAAATGGGTGATGGGCATTCCCGAAACCAAGACTACACTATATACACTGTAAGCTAGCTAACTTGAAAAGAAATTATTAATAAATACATAAATTAAAAAAATAATAAAATAAAAATAAACAAATGCTTGTTATTTGTTGGTTCTGGTATAAGCTCCTTACAAGTGTTTCTAAGGATCTAGTAGTTTAACGTGTAGAGAAAAGACATTAAAATTTGATTTTATGGAAATTGATTTTTATATTTTATTGTATATCAGGTAAATCTAAAAATATATATAAAACATTAAAATAATGAACTTCTTTATATTCTCTTCTACACAAAACTGTCAGTAATTTTTGTCTTTCTTTCTACGGATTTGCATTGTAATGATTCTATAAATCTTTCTTAACTCCTGCAAGGATGGTTGATCTTTAGAATGCCATTGAAAATGAACTTGTAGGACAGGTAATTCCTATGTGGCAAACCTATTTGCACACTGCCATCAGCATGCAATGACAAGATATAAAAACTGTCAGAGCAATTCATGTGAAGAACATCACACCAAATAACATCATAGAGGACCTGTGTAACCAATAACACATTTTTCCTGATCTCTTTAATGCTATATATGTAATAAATTATTCACTTGATTGTATACTATAAAATCTACATTTTATTCAAACCACGCCACATGTTCATCTAAACAATAAACACATACACACACCACAAAGTTTCCAGTGCATTAAGTTCTAGAGAGAAGAAATATGAGACACAGGCAGAACTGGAGACTCCCTGATAGAGCAAGCCTTTATTAACCCCTGGCACGGCTGCAATAGTTCTAGCCAGCAATTCCACAGACACTTAAATCTAAATTAGTTAATGGTCCTTGTCAGCAGCCTGCAGTTCTAGGGATGCTGCAAAGTATTTTCTTTCTTCCAGTCACAGAGAGCCTTGAGTAGAATGAAGGATATTGCGGAAGTAGGGCATGTGTCATCAATGAAATATATTGGATCTCTAATGTACATCTCCTAGAAACCATTATTAATCCCAGGTTCCTCAGCCTGAAAATCTAGTAGCTGCCAAAAGGAAATAGTGGTAGTGGCACTTAGAGCAACCGAGGCTTAAAAGGTAAATGTCTTCCAGGCATGGACAATTGATAGCTAGAGCTCAAACTAAAATTTCTACTACTGACTATAAGCCTATTTTAAAACAAAACTAAATTTCAAAAAAGGCAAGGATTTTATTACATCACAGAATCTAGTGACACATGTCTACATATGGAAAAGGAAGTATATATCTGGTGTGTAATCTTGAGCAAGTTACTGAACATTTTTAATTCCAGTTTCTTCTTCTATAAAATGAGGATTTAATGCATTAATTACAGGATAGTTATGAGTAAATATTTTATGTACTTTTAATGCCTTAGAGCAGTGCCTGGCATGTAATGTATGTGATATAAGTACATGGTAAATCAAAAGAGAGTTGAGAAAGCTAATCAGAAAGTTCAGTTCAAATACCTGTTTCGCTAAGAAGATGGCATGAGGCAAATGGTTAATAAGAGTAGTTATCTCATGGGGCACCTGGGTGACTCAGTCGGTTTAGCGTTCAACTTTGACTCAGGTCATGATTTCACAGTTCATGGGTTCAAGCCCGATGTAGGGGTCTGGGCCGACATCTCAGAGTCTGGAGTCTACGTCAGATTCTGTGTCTGCCCCTACTCTGCTCATGCTCTGTCTCTCTCTATCAAAAATAAATAAGGATTAAAAAAATAAACTCAAAATGGATAAAGAACCTGAACGTGAGACAGGAAACCATCAAAACCCTAGAGGAGAAAGCAGAAAACAACCTCCTTGACCTCCACCGCAGCAATTTCTTACTTGACACATCCCCAAAAGCAAAAGAATCAAGAGCAAAAATAAACTATTGGGACCTCATCAAGATTAAAAGCTTCTGCACGGCAAAGGAAACAATCCGTAAAACTAATAGCCAACCAACGGAATGGGAAAAGATAGTTGCAAATGACATATCAGATAAAGGGTTAGTATCCAAAATCTATAAAGAACTCACCAAACTCCACACCCGAAAAACAAACAACCCTGTGTAGAAATGGGCAGAGGATATGAACAGACTCTTCTCCAAAGAGGACATCCAGATGGCCAACAGACACATGAAACGATGCTCAGCATCCCTCCTCATCAGGGAAATACAAATCAAAACCACACTGAGATACCACCTCACGCCATCCAGAGTGGCTAAAATGAGCAAATCAGAGGACTCTAGATGCTGGTAAGGATGTGGAGAAATGGGCACCCTCCTACACTGTTGGTGCGAATGTAAACTGGTACAGCCCCTCTGGAAAACAGTGTGGAGGTTCCTCAGGAAATTAACAATAGAACTCCCCTA
>NW_024081703.1:542478-591916 GCF_003009895.1 Hyaena hyaena
AATGAAATCTGACCATGTGTAGCAACATGGATGGACCTTGAGGGTGTGATGCTGAGCGAAATAAGTCAGGCAGAGAAGGACAAATACCATATGTTTGCACTTATAGGAGGATTAGGAGGAACTTAACAGAGGACCATGGGGGAGAAGAAGGGGGGAAGTAGTGGGGGAGAGGGAGAGAGGCAAACCATGAGAGACTCTTGAATGCTGAGAACAAACTAAGTACAGATGGGTGTGGGGGGGAGGGGGGAGATGGGCATGCAGGAGGGCGCTTGTGGGGATGAACACTGGGTGTTATATGGAAACTAACTTGACAATAAACTATTTGTAAAAAAAAAATAAAAACTATCTTTCTGCTTTTAAGTAAACATTCTCATAAAGTCTTGCCCATCCTCCAAGTGTAAACCCCCCCCCCAGACACATGCACACACACTGCATAAGACCGACCTAGAAGAGGGCATAACAAGTTCTGCCTATGTAATTTTTATCTTTCAGAAAGAGGCTATGACAGTAACTTCCAAAGGTTAAAACAAAATTTTTGTATCATTTTTTACCTAAGACTAATATGAAGAAATATACTTATGTCATTACACAGCATGAATATACAAACTTTCACATGCAAATAAATGAAACTTAAATAAAAGTGTATTACTGATTCTATATGTATTTTATTTTCCCTTTCTTTCTGTTTTTACTTTTCAATATTCCCCCCTTTCCTTTCCTTCCTTCTTTCTCTCCTTTCTTTTTCTCATTCTTTCTTTCTTCTTTCTTTCATTATTCTTTACTTTTTCCTCTTTTATTTCTTTCTTCAACTGAACCAACTAAATTAATATCATGACAAATAAAAATAGATCATGACCCTCATATAGAAAACATTGTTTTGGCGAACTGACTTGGTATAAAATGGCATTTTTTACCCAATAACCAGTTAAATCAAGAAAAATGTGGAGTGCCAAGGAATAAAAAAGGAATTAAAAAGTAGGTTTGGGATAAAGACACAGTTCTTACTGTATTGAGGGACTATAATAGCTGACGCTAGAGTAGAGAATTTGTAGAGCCAGGAAGATTTACAATAGAAAGAGAATAATTGAAAATATCAAATTGATACATTTTAATTTCACCCTTAATTAATGTTCCTTTGCACTCTTCTCCTACTAAGGCTAAATCATAAATTTTATCACCTCTAGCTGAAAGCATAGAATTGCGATGTCTTTAACAAGATAATAGAGTTGAAAAATCCATCTTTAAACAAAGACATCATCTTTTAATTTACTTCATGCTTCATTAGTAAATCTTGAAACAGAATTGAGAAAATAAGTCATAAATTCTTTACTATAAAAGAGATAATGTGTCTGAGATTCAGGATTAACCATGGACTTTGACTAGTGAGGAAGAAAAATATGAGATAATGCCCAATTCTATTATATCTGTGATTTAGGATATGAGAAAAATGTCCAAATCCCTCTTTTATGTGTCTTGGTTCTCAGAGATGACATTTCTATTCTTAGTGGTTCTATATAGCATGGAGTGAATTTAAGAAAATATAGATAAGGGGCACCTGGGAGGTTCAGTTGGTTAATCATCTGGCTCCAGGTTTCAGTTCAGGTCAAAATTTCATGGTTCGTTAGATCGGGCCCTGTGAGTCAGGCTGTGTACTGACAGGGCAAATCCTACTTGGGATTCTCTCTCTTTCCCTCTCTCTCTGCCCCTCCCCTACTCTCTCCTTCTCATAATAAATAAATAAACTTCAAAAAAAATTAGAAAATATAGATAACAGCAGAGATAAGAAGATGATGAAGATTGTATAAGAAAGCATTAAGGATGGAGTTGCATAATCCTAAAATTATATGCATTCTAGGTAACTCAGAACTAGGTTTAGGTCCAGAGAGCCTACTATTTAAACTTTTATGAAAGTGGATGTCCTGAACCAAGAGAATGGTTGGAGAACATTATAATGTTCCTATAAGAACTAGAGAAAGTCTTTGACTTCCAAGGAACAGCCAATAGACTCTACCAATCTCAGGGAGATCAATTAACAGCAATCTCATAAACCAACTGTGAATGCTAAAGAATGTCCTGAGACCCCTCACTTCTCAAAGACAATCAAACCACCTACACTCAAGGACTAGAATGAAGCCTTAAAGGACCAGATAAGGCCAACATCTAATGATCATAAAAGTCCTTTCTACATTCCCTTAGATGCCAGTTTAGAGAAAAGCAATAACAATTATTCTCTGAGAACTAAAGGTTGTGCAAGTTATAATGTAAATTTATTAGAGCTGACAAGATTGTATATTGGTCAGGACTAAATTTCCCCCTGAACCCAAACATATGACTCATGAATTTGTGGCCAATTTCGTTGAGACAAAAGACCAGAAATTTCTCTACAAAGATGAGTTGAAGTATGATATATTTTGAGACTTCACACATAGTCTCAGAGTTAAATTTTGCAGATCATATTTAATACTCAAGCCCATACATTGAAATAAAGTTAATATTCCATAAAAAGCATTTAGGCCTATTGTCATTTTCAATTTCCTTTTGTTAATAAAGCTTAGTACCAGATGTATAAATTCTCCATTTAGTATGTTTTTCTCCCAAATAAAAAGGATTACCTTCAAGACTGCTCAGATGGCTAATCCACTTATGCTGGGTTTTGCTGCTAATCTTTTGCTTATTTTCTTGCATGTTCTAAAAAGAATGCTACTACTTAGAATTATACTGATGGAATGGATTCTAATAAGCCATAGGGTGTTTTCCTTTGCCTTCGGTCAAGACTGAAAACATATTCTAAAATATAGTTATTTGCCAAAATTGTTAATATATATCTCAAAATTTATAATTCATTAATTATGCTACTGACTATGCTGACAACCTAAACACAGGAATATTTGGAAGATGAGTGCCATCTCAATATCAATAGCCCCTTTTATATCCTACTATTCTTTTAACAAATTCGTTAAAATAATACATGTTTGTATTGGTACTAAGCCTCTAACCTTTTTTTTCTTAATTAAGATTTTTATTTTTATTTTATTGAGAAAGAGTATGTGAGTGAGGAAGGGACAGAGAGAGGGGGAGAAAGAGAATCCCAAGCAGGCTTCCAACTTTTAGTATGGAGCCTGGGAGGCTGACATGGGGCTCAAACTCACGACTATGAGATTAAGACCTGAGTTGAAATCGAGAAGTGGATGCTTAATCAACTGAGCCACTCTGGCATTTCTCTGTTTTTTTAACATGACATTTTAGACAAAAATATGAGCTGCAAATGCACTTTTCATTCTTCATGTTGAGTCACATGGGATAGATTCATGACTTGTAGCATCTTTCTAGCATAAAAAGCTTGCAAGTCCACAAAGGCAAACACACTCCTAAAAATACAGACACAGATTTCAAAAGTTCACATCTAAATGAGTTGTGAGATCAGGATTGCATTATTAGATCATGGGGCAAGGAAAGATAATACTGAGAAGGTCACCATTTAGGTAGTGAACTGCATTTATGAAGGAACAGACAGCAGATATTTGGTATTTTACAGGCAAGAGAAAAAGCCAGCAGCAAGGGCCTCAAATGAGACAGTTACTGGTGTGTTTGAAGACTGGCAAAGATGTTGTGTTGCTGGTTTGGAATGATGGTCAGAGTGGTGAGAGTAGAGGTAGCTAAGTACCATATTGTGCCATCTCTGGCTTTTATCACTGAGGATTTTGAACAAAGTAACATGTGTTACCATAATCAGTGTGACAACTTTATTAAGAAAAGATTGAAATGCAGAAGACAGGATATCAGTGAGATGCTATTACATTTCCCAAATAATTTAAAGGAGTCTATTGGAAAGTTAGCATGTTAGTTCCACAATTTCCTACTTTTCCTTTTCCTTTAAAAAAAATTTATGATGTATCCATTTATTAAATTACATTTTTAAATGATCACATATATTTTTTCATGCACATACTTCTGAGCAGAATGAACATGGTCACTGACCTCAGTGATGTTAAAGATTAGAAGAAAGACTTTAACAAATATATTCAAACTACAAAACAGGCAGGGAACAAATTATGTGTTCAGGAGATACTCCTTGTGGAAATAACTTGAATTAAATGTGAATAGAAGACTGTTGGGCTAATGAGGCAAAGAGAGAGAGGGAGGACAGAGAGAGAGGGAGAGAGAGAGAGAGGAGAGGGAGAGGTAGAGAGAGAGAAAGAAAGTCAAAAGACTGTGAAAATGAAGAGAGGGAAAAATTTTGGTATATTCCAGAAATTCAATGAGGTTGAAGTAGCTCTGAGCAGAGAGTAGAATGACTAAAAGACTGGAGATGAAGGCAGGCATTCTACAATGAAGGACTTTTAGATTATTGCATTAATTTCTATTTTACCATAAAGGAAATGGGACTTATTGAAATATTTTGCTAAAGAAGTTATCTTATTTTATTTGTTTTTTAAATGGGTTACTCTCAGAGCTCTCTGTGGAATTGAACTGGGATGGAGAAATAAAAGTAGAAAAAAGGAAATGAATATCACTGTAGAGATCTGACAGTACTTCAAGACTTATAATAAAGCTATAGTCATCAAAACAGTGTGGTATTGATGAAGAATAGACAAATAAATCAATGGAACGGATTAGAGCCCAACAAAATAGACCAATAAATATGGTTAACTGATCTTGGATAAAGGAGGAAAGTCAAAGCAATGAAAGTTTTTGTTGAAAAAAAAAAAGATAGGTTTTTTTTTCAACAAATGGTGTTGGAACAACTGGACAGCCACATATAAAACAATTAATATAGATGCACACCTTACACTCTTCATACACAATAATTCAAAATGGACCATAGAGTTAATATAAAGTTTAAAGAAAACAAAACTCTTAGAAAATAACAGGAGAAATCCAGACAGAGCATGGATATGGCAATGACTTTTTAGATACAACAACCACGCATGACTCATGAAAGAAATAATTTACATGCTGGACTTTATTAAAATATAGAATTTTTGCTCTGGAAAAACACTCTAATGAGAATAAGAGACAAGCCATCAACTCAAAGAAAATATCTGCAAAAGATACATCTGATATATTTTGGACTGTTAGCCAATATATACCAAGAACTCTTAAACTCAACAATAAGAAAATGACCAACGAATTCAAAAATAGGGCAATGATGTTAACAGATGCCTCATCAAAGAAGATATACAAATGGCAAATAGGCATATGAAAAAACTATCTACACCATCTATTACATTATCAAGGAAATGGAAATTAAAACAGCAGTGAGATACTACCATACACTTATGAATTGGCCCATATCTGGCAAATGGGCAACACCATTTGCTGAGCAGGATGTGGAGCAACAGGAACTATCATCCATTACTAGTAGAAATACAAAGTAGTACAATAAAATCTTGGATTGCAAGAAACTTGTTTTGCGACTGTACCGCAGGACAAGAAAAGATTTCTAAAGAATATCAACTTGATCAACGACCGATGTCTTGCAATCCAAGTAGTACATTATGCTCAGCATCACATGATCACAACTGAGTCAGTGGTCTCTCTCTCTCTCGCTGTTGGATTATGGGTGATCATAAATGCAATGCCACATTTCCACAAAATCCTCAAAAGGAGGCAAAAGCAAGTGTCGTTGGATAGGTTCCTTATTAAGGTTGCATGAAAAGAAAAATATTCGATTGAGTCTAACAGTGATTCTGTTAGCAATAGTGAAAGTTGTCCTACGTAATAACCTTCCTCTCTCTTGTCTCCCTCCCAATAGCTTCGAAGGTTTTCAAAGGTAAGTGCAGGTTAATTTGTTTAGTTTTCTTTATATTTCATATTTTCTTTATTATTTTGTATTATGTTACAGTATCATAATAATTTTTATATGAATATTTTTGGGTTGTGGAAAAGATGAGTCAGATGAATATATTATTAGGCTGAATCTATATGTTTATAAAATTTGAAACAAAATTTAAATATATTTTTTAGGCATACAAAATTTTGTAGTAAAGCAATTAAAAAATAAACAACAACAAAATTCTATTTTAATAGTGGTTTTTTGAAATATAATTTATATATTATAAACTTCCTTAAATTAATGTATAGTTTATGAGTTTATTAAACGTATGCAATTGTGCAATCACTACCACAAACAAGTTTTAGAACTCTTACTCCAAAAAGTTCATCACCTTACAGATAATTTCCATCTTAACAATAAAGACTTCCAATTGAAAAATATATCGATCCATTTTTAGGTCTTTTCCTTTCAGTAACGTTTTATACACTGTATTGATATTACATGTCATTTGTTAAATTTATCACCATATATATTTTTGTCATGCTATTGTTGACTCTATTACTTTTCATTTCATTTTTAATTATCAGTAATACATTTAAATCCATTTAGTTTCTATATATTTATTATGTATCTTTTGATATTGCTTAATTAACATACTAGTTCTAATATATTTTTGTAGGTTCTTTAGGACTTTCCGCATTCAAGGTTGTGTCATGTGAAAATAATGAAAATTTTATTTCTTTATTTCCAACCTTTATATTTTTTTATTTCTTGCCTTTACTAAGTAGGTAATTTAGTACAATGTTGAATAGAAGTGATGAGAATAGAAACCTTAGCCTGTTCTCAATCTTATGGGGAGAATTTTCAGTGTTTCACCATTAAATATGTTAGCTTCAAACTTTTTGTAGGTGCCTCTAATGAGATTGTAGAAATTCTCTCCTGTTATAAGGTTTCTCACAATTTTTATTATGAATGGATGTTATATTTTGACAAATTATTTTCTTGAATGATCATGTGCTTTGCCTTCATGCTCTCAAAACGACTCATTATAACTGAATTTTTATTATTCCTATCTTTCATTCCACTTGATTATATTATATTATTATTTTAAGATGTCATTGGCTGCGTCTCTGTGAATATTTTGTTAAGAGTTTTGTGTCTATGTTCATGAAAGATATTTTTTTGGATTATATATGAAGTATCAGAAAAGTTGGTTTGTATAATATTTTTTTGCTATTTTTAAATTTTAAAAGAAGCCATCATAAAAAATAATCAGTGGTGAGGAAGGATGTACTTGCATACATATAATCAAATCATATAAGCCTTGACAATTTAAAAAATGAGATGACTATTTTGAATGGGGCATTATAAAAGCAAGGAATTAAACTATGAAAAAAAATGGATCATTAAATGGGGGAGATTTCATATTAAAACACTCTGGAAAACTTAATTGTTTTTAACAACGTGTTTAAACAACACTTGATTGTTTAAGAGAAAACTTTTGCTTTTTGGTTGCTATCCTTTCCTCAGCAGGCACTTGAAGTGCAAAGTGATTTCTGCTCCTGCATGGATGGCTTCTACTGTCTCCTGCCAGGTCAGCAGTATTTGGTGGTCAACATCTTCCCCTGTCACTCTAATTCAGGTGGTTTATTATATCCCAGGGTTACTGTAAAAAAAGAAATACACACTGGTATGGTCTAAAACAACAGAAATTTTCAGTTCCAGAGGCTAGGGGTCTGAAACAAAATGTCAGTATGGCCATATTCCTTCTGAAACCTTTAGAGTCAATTTCTTCCTTGCTTTTTCTAGCTACTCATGTTAGCTAGCAATCCATAGTGTTCTTTGACTTTTAGTACGGCACTTCAATCTCTGCCCCCATTGTCACACAGCCATCTTCTTCCTGAGTGTTTCTGTATCTTTACATGACCTTTTTCTCCCTGAGTCTCTCTTCTCTTCTTATAAGGATACTAGTCAAATTGAATTAAGGGCCAACCCATCTCCAGTTTGTCCACACGTCACTTCAACTAATTACATCTGCAAGGACCTTTTTCCACATAAGTTCACATCAACAGGTTTATATGTCTTTGTGGAGAACACAATTCAACCCATACCACATGGTATATTAAGTGAGACACTGCCCATAAATATCTTTCTCTGCTTTGAGGTCAGATTTCTGACAAGTTACAAAAGGATGATTTACAGTAAATTTCACCAGTGTGGTACTACACCACCTTCTCTGCCTTCCACTGAGGGTCTGTGCCTTAATAGAAGTGGAGTGGAGTCTCTTCCTTGAACATTTAATCTCACCCTTTAGCTTAGTGGTTATTATATATTACAGAGTATTAATTGTCTATGACATGACATGACATATTATAACTGGTATTTCTATGGTCCTTAGAGTTCTGTTTACTTCCTACAAGCCAATTTTTGTAATTTGAGTCCCCTGTTATGATTGTTTATATGAAATGTTTTCTGTTCAAATTATACTGTTTTGTCTCTTCAGACTTTAGTCGAACTTATATAATACTAAAGAGATATAAAGTACTGTAGAACTTCTAAATAATAAAAAGGTAATTAAGAATGCAGGAATATTGGGGTGTCTGGGTGGTTCAGTAGGTTAAGCGTCAGACTTTGACTCAGGTCATGTTCTCGCGGTCTGTGGGTTCGAGCCCTGCATTGGGCTCTGTGCTGACAGCTTGGCGCCTGGAGCCTGCTTCAGGTTCTGTGTCTCCCTCTTTCTCTGCCCCTCTCCTGCTCATTCTCAATCTCTCTCTCAAAAGTAAATAAGCATTAAAAAATTTAAAGAATGCAGAAATATTATCTTTATCACAGTCAATGAAGGCAACAAAGCACGGGAAAAGGAACAGTTTTATATAGTGGGAGTCTTTAAGATAGTAGAAATAAAATCAAGGAAATTAGCAATGGCAATAGATGTATATATTAAGATCACATAAAAAACAAAAAAATATTCTAGTGGATATGAAAAAGAAGCAATCAAACTAATACCAGCTAGGCATTTGCTTTCTATAGGGAATGCCTCAATTAAAATTTTTTTAAATAGCAAAAAATAATGGTAAAAGTATGTCTCAGGAAAAAATAAACAAACAATGGTATAGTAAATCTAATCCTTTTATAACGAAGATAACCTAATAATTACATTGTGTGTAATAACCATAAAGGCATATAAATTCATATCCTATAATCACAGGAAGAAATTGACAAGTTCATAAACAGAGTAGGAACATTATTCTCCTCTCATCAACTGACACATTAAGCAAGATAGAATTTGTTATGGGTATAGTTTATTAAAATATAAAATACAACAAAAAGCTTTAATTCTCAGAAGAGCAGCTCAATAAATTTTCATGCAAATTAAGCACACTTTTTCAAACAAGGGGCTGGAACAAGGGGCTGAATATTATGAACACATCTAAAGGGGACTTCTTATATCATTCCCCCCTCCTCCAATAGTGATGACTATCCTAATTTTTATGAGTATAGATAAGTTTCACTTTTTTTTCTATGCATAAATAGAATCATGAATTATATGGTTTTTTAATGTTTTGTCTCTGGCTTCTCTGGCTCAACATTATACTTATGAGACCCATCAATATTTTTTCATACAGCCCATATATATTTATTGCTTTACAATATTACATTGCATAAATAGATCATAATTATTTATCCATTCTAAAACCTTGATGGACATTTGTGCCGTTTCCAGAGTTGTTCTCTCACAAGTGTTATGTATAGTGACAATTTTGTTGTGTGTCTATAAGAGAAGAGATGTGTACATTTTGTTGGTTCTCTACCTAGTAATGATTTATATTGTTGTGTCATAGGGTACGCAGATGCTGAACTTTAGGAGATAAAGCCAGAGAGTTCTGAGAAAGCTAATTGGTCCATATCCCTGCCAATGTTAGTATTTTCTGATATGGTTTAATCTAGTCATCAAGTTCTACTGATTTTAAGTTGTGGGTTTTTCCTGTGATCACTAAGGAAGTAGAGCACTTTTACATATATATATATGTAAAATATATATATATGTAAAATATATATATAGGGCGTTGTCCATTTGGATGTCCCATTTTGTGAAGTGTCTGTATGAATCTTTTCCTATTTTTCAGCTAATGCATGTAATTGTTTTTTCTTCTTAAGTTTATATGGTTTCTTCAGAAATATCTCATAAAAGATCTTTTCCTCTTAATTATGTGTTTAAAAGTGTTTTTGATGAATAGAAGTTAATTTTAATGTATTTCACCTTATCTTTATGTTTCCTTTATGTTTAACCCTTTTGTTTCATATTTGAGGAAAGCGACTACTCCAAGAACACTATGATGTATTTTTCTGTGTCTTCTAAGAGTCTCATTATTTTGTCTTATCACAATTAGGTCTACAGTTCAAGTGGAATTTAATTTTTTTGTATGTTGTAATTTAGAGGTCAATATATGTGTATGTGTGAATGTCATATTCTTATATGACTATCCAATTGGCAGTTCCATTTATTGAAAATTCTATCCACAACCCTTCCACATGGTATTACTATATTTTCATCATCCAGGCTGTCTTGAGTCAATTTCCTTTTTTAAATTTTTTAAATGTTTTATTTATTTCTGAGAGAGAGAAAGACAGTGTGAGAAGGGGAGCATCAGAGAGAGGGAGATACAGAATCTGAAGCAGGCTCCAGGCTCTGAGCTAGCTGTCAGCACAGAGCCTGATGCGGGGCTAGAACCCACCAACTGTGAGATCATGACCTGAACCGAAGTTGGACGCTTAACTGACTGAACCACCCAGGTGCCCACCCTGGGTCAATTTCTATAGTCCCTCTATCTCCATTGGTAGCATCATCTATCCTTCTACCAATGCCACCCCACCTTGTTTTCATTCCTATACCTTTATTGTTAGTTTTGATGTCTGGTACTATTGAATATAGAAGACTTGACCAAACATTCAATAAATTTGACCAGATGGGCATATAGTCATCCCTACAACCAAACATCTAAAAAATATATTAATTGTAAGTACACATAGAAAAGTATTTTTTAAATCACTAATAGTAAAGACAAATACTTTACCAGGAATTATAGCAGACTGTATCATACAAAATATTTCTCTGGATGCAGTTGAATAAATTTTTAAAATAATAACAAAAAAGAAAATCAGATTTTATTTTGGAGGCTCCCAACCACAAGGTTAAATAATTTATGATATAAAACATAATAAGGAGAATAGTAATGTGTAGAGTTGAATAATAAAGAAAAAAGACACAAATCCCAAAATGTGCAGCTTGCACCTAAAGTAGTAGTGGTGTTTAGAGATCAATATAAATATTATATAAATAAAATGTAATAAAAGAGATAGATTTAATTTAAATGAGCTAAGCATTCAAATAAGAAAGTTACATAGCCAAACAAGACAAACAGTAAACCCAAGGAACGTAAAAGGAAAACAAAATAAAGCCAAGAACAGCTACAACTCTGTGTAAAATCAAGAATCGTTAGGCGAGAAAAAAGCATTTAGACTCTGATTTGTTGATTCAAGCAACCTTCACAAATCCTTGAGCAATGTGAGCTATTAGCCCCACTTCACAGATGAAAAATCTGAGCTGCAGAAAGTGTGTTAAAACCACTTAATTCAAATAGTAGGTAGAGGAACTGGAGTAAAAACGCAGCTCTAGACCAAAAGCTGCAGTAAGCACTTGTTTGTGAAGAGAACATTTAATTGGACACCTCCATCAATGTCATTATTATCTAATAAGCAAAAAACACCAATATTTAACAAGTCTAATTTTAGGGAGATAAAGATTAAAAAGAAAAATAATACTAAGGTTCCTGAAAGTAAAAGTTATCAATAATGATGATTTTCTTTTTGAAAAGTTCATCCTCCAGCAAAACAGCAGTTGGATAAATCAAAACGGTGCACACCAAGGCAGACATGCTTCTGGGTGAAGACATGTCAATTATTTTCCTAATTAGACTTCTCTGGACATAAATCTTCTGATATGGGTGATGATATGTCGCCAAATATACAAGCATTAACCATTAATTTCAAATAGAACACTATTACTGGAAAAAATAGTTAAAACATTGTGTAAAGGCCTTTTTACAAAAAGCAAACTTGCAATGTTTTTGCTACAATGTTACACTGAAATTGAATGCCTACCACGTATACATTTATAGTAGTCAATACATAAATGTTAGGCAGCTACTAAGAAACAGAAGAAACCAGTTCTTTGTGGATTGGAGGGACTAGAATAGAAAATAAAAAAATAAAAAAAAACAGAGCTAGTAGTTTCATTAGATTATGCCCAGATTTTGTAGATGTTGGATGCTGTGTAGGTCTGAATTTAAGCATAATTCACTGAAACATAAACGCTCTAAGTCATACTAAGGGAAAATAAATCTTGCTTCTTCTCTTTCTTTTTCTTTCTCTTTTTTTTCTCTGTGTCTGTGTCTGTGTCTTTCTGTCTCTGTCTCTCTATCACACACTGTTTTTGAAATCTAAATATTTCAAATATTCTCTAAAATGTAATCAATCAGATGAAAGCAAACCATATACGTTAAAAGACAAGAATTCAAATTCTATATCTATTTTCCAAAATTGAATAAACAGTTTTGTCATTCAGCTTCAAGGATTTTCCTTTAAACTTGTTCAGAATATCATGTCTAGAAATTCAAAGTATTTAGAAGGTTTCAGTACAAACTATGAACTAATGTTAGAGCTCCAGAATGATATACAACTTCTCTTAAAATTCTCAGAGATTCTTCTCTTTATATTCATTTTTATTTTGAATCCGGCTTTTTCTACCCTAGGCTATCAGTGGATATTTGTTAGAGATTTATTTAAATGTTTCCTTTAAAATTTTATACTAAGAAATTCAAATTAAAGTGTAAAATTATAATTCTAATATACCTTAGATTATGACATAGCATGATATCATTGAAAATTCTGGTCACTAATAAAGCTACAAAAATAGAACTATCCACCATCCCTGTTCTGGTACAGATTTGCAAATTTATTCTCTTGTGGGAAAAATATAAATTAAATTCCTCTTCAGAGCACCTGGGTGGTTCAGTCAGTTAAGCATCTAACTTTGGCTTAGGTAATGATCTCGTGGTTAGTGGGTTCATGCCCTACATCAGGCTCTGTGCAGACAGCTCTGAGTGTGGAGCCTGCTTTGGATTCTGTCTCCCTCTCTCTCTGCCCCTTCCTCACTCACAGTCTGTCTTTCTCTCTCTCAAAAATAATAAACATTAAAAAATTTAATTTCTCTTCATTGTTTGAGACCATATTTTTTTATAATTATACAAATGATCAAATAAATCTGTGATGCTAATTCAACTATACAATAGACATGAAATAATATTAAGTAGGCCAAATGTATAAAATCATCAAATGAAATGTTAGAATTAAGTAGATTTGTGTCCGAATGCTGATTACAAGAAAACAACAGTAGTGGAGTAAAGGAATACTTCATAAGGTTTTACTTAGAAGGGTAAATGAAAAAAAAAAAAAAAAGTTAAGACATGGTTACTTTTTCATTGCACACAACAATAAAACAACTAGGGATACTCATTATAGTATGCTTCAGAAAAATAAGCATTCAAATGCCTTGAGACGAAAAGGACTTTATTCTTGTGTTCTAAGAAGACAGAAAGAAAAGAAAGGAGCCTGGAATAATACAACAGAAAAGACTGAAGTGTATAGGAACTTATGGTGGCATAGAGGAAAACATTGTCCTGTCCTCTCTCATAATTTCTGAAACATCTTTTTTTTCTACAAGAGCCACATAACTTAGGAATGCTGTCCATTTTAATTACCCTCACTTTTCACTTTTAAAAATCTGATTTCTTCTCATAATATTCTTCACTTTTTGGTTTAGTAAGGCTAGTAAAGACATGACATTTGTGCCCCTCTCCACCCCTCCCTACCCAAGTGAATATTTCTTCTTTTCTTTTTAATTTAAAAAACAATGTTTATTTATTTATTTTGAGGAGGGGGATGCAGAGAGAGAAGGAGAGAGAGAATCCCAAGCCGACTCTACACTGGCAGTACCCGGGTGTGATGCGGGGCTCAATCCCATGAACCCTAGAGATCATGACCTGAGCTGAAATCAAGTCAGACACTCAACCAACTGAGCCACGAATGCATTCCCAGTATGAACATTTCTAATTGGTTTGATCTTAGCATTCTTCAATACTGTATGTGATGATGGTCATACAGAGCTCCAGCCCATCAGCCCATACAATCTGAATGACAATGTCGCATAGACACTTAATATAAGCTGCTTCTTGTTGCTATTCAATTTGTGTCTCCCACTGTATTGCAATCTCTGAATATTAAGTTTGTATCAAATCTTTGCAGTTTCTTTTTAAATGGGTGTACAAAGGGTTTTCATAATAAAAATTATAGAAGAAATGGCCTAGAGCCCAATAATAATCATATCTTTCCCATGTTTTGACTTACTTTTATTCATTATCTTTGGCCATGAAATCTTTTTTATTCTTTCCACAGCACTGGTAGGATAGTACATCCCTACTCCTTTGAAGTTAGATTAGACAAGGCCTGTCTAATACATTGGTTCTCAAAACTTTACTGTGCATCTGAATCTACTGAAGTGCTTGTTAAAACATATATTGCTAGATTCCAGCTCAGTATACAGATGACTAGAGGAACCTGTGATTTTCATCACCTAGAAACTTGTTAGAAATACACTAGGTATTTAACTACAGAAGTATGTAACTACCCAGAGTATTCAAACTCAGAATTAATTCTGAGGGTAGGGCCAGAAACTGTATTTCTGACAAACTCTCAAAAGATACTTCTATTGTTGACCCAAGGAACATATGTTTAAAACCACCAGTTTAATGAAGTGTTGGTGGAAAGGCTGAAAGTTTAGGAGCCAGTGAGTAATTTGCAAATTTCTCTCTCTTTCTCTCTGTTTTTTTTTTCTCCGCCATGGAAACCTGCAATATCCAAATATTGGCTTCTCTGTTAGCCTCTAGATGGAGGAGACATGGAAAAGAACACAGGTGATAAAATACACATAGCACACATGTAGCTCAAGTGAGAATTAAAACTTGTTGCTTCAAATAACTAAGATTTACAGGTTGTTGACTTCCATAGCATGCATAACCTAACCCAAATTCACTGAAAAATATGCTTTGCAATTTTTTAAACATCACAATTTAAAAAAGTAGCTATCTGATTATAAGCAAGAGAAAATCATTTCTACATCTCTTTCCTATTCTTAATTAAGTGTCTCAGAAGTAAATTTGCACTCATGTTTTATATTAGCTAGATTTAACTACTCTCTACCTTAATTTCGAAGTATATAAGAAATAGTTAAGTAGGTAATTATGTAAATTAAAATGAAGTATACATTTTTACAGATCAAGTTTGATAGAAATTGACTTTAGTAATATTTGGTAAAAATATGATTTTGTTTTTTTTTTTTAACGTTTTATCTATTTTTGAGAGAGAGATAGAGACAGCATCAGCAGGGGAAAGAGGGAGTCACAGAATTCGAAGACAGGCTTCAGGCGCTGAGCTAGCTGTCAGCACAGAGCCTGGTGCGGGGCTCAAACCCACAAACCGTGAGATCATGTCCCGAGCCGAATTCAGACGCTTAACGACTGAGCCACCCAGGCACCCCGGTAAAAATACGATTTTGGATAACTGAAGAAATTTGTTGACTTGTTGTGTGCATTTGTTAGCGTAATAATTGCTTAACAGAAAAAATAAAACAGAGCAAAAATATAATATATCAAATGCAACGCTTGAAGAATATAGGAAATAAATGAATAACATTGTAGTTTTCAAATAAGTGAATTTCAATTGATGGGTAAACTTTAATAACTGAGGTTAAAGAAAGTTTTTCAGTTTTTTTCCCTCAAAGTCATCATTACAAGGTAAGAAGACTATTTCTCATAAATAAAATATATACCACAAAAGGTAGCATTTTTAAATGACTTTAGAGTACTGATTATTATTTTTTTCTTAAGCCAAAGACCTTTTTTTTAGAAATACAAAACTGAAGAATCCTTTGTATCTCATATTCTATGTATTGGCATTCAGGAAACATTTGAGCTACTAAGTAGAAAACAGCCTTTTCATTTGACATATCTTGAAAAATCAAATTATACATATTGAATCAGATTAATGTGTCTTAAATATCCTTCAATTTCTTATAAGATTATATCAGCACTATGAGATCATTCAACTCTGAAAGATTAAAGTACAAAGACCTACAAATTGAAAAGATAATACAATTTTTCATTGTTAGATCTATCTGATTAGACTACAACAACAAACTGCATATCAAATGGCTGTTGAAGGAAAGAATACTTTTACTTTTCTCCTCAGCAATGTATTCAGTTGCTTTATGTTTATTAAATAACTGCAAAGGATAATTTCTGTATATAAATTTTTTGTTTAACAATAAAAAATTGATATTAAAATATTATTTATTACTTAACTTGAGTGTTATAATGTTTGTCCATACACTGTATATAGCACACACTATGTGATAGAATATGTATCGCTTATCTAATAATTTAATTAGGATTAAAATTCCCATATCATGAAATATCTTCCTTGAATTATGGTAGGATCTTCAAATAACTAAGGAGGATGAAAGTAACTTTGAAAATCTTGTAGTCTTCTAAAGACTCTTCTTCATACCATTTAATTTTAGAAAAACGGAAAATGTCCAACCAGACCAATTTTTAAACATTTGGGACTTTTTCTTTAAAATTTACAGGTTGAGAAAGCATTCATAAAATGTCATATGTCATTTTCCACTGTGAATTTTCTATAAATAAATTAATTATTTGGTATAAAGTACTATTCTAAAATAAAATTTTATTTTTCAAATTGTAATTGTGGTTCATGTTCTATAAACAATTATCAAACAGAACTGTGGGTGCATATAATTATATGCATAATAATATAATTAATATATAATATATATTTATATAATATATAATTTATATATAATATAATTTATACATATAATGCATAAATATTCATTATGTAAATGAATATGAATTTTTTCCTTACATAAATGAATACATGATTTATATGTGCAAAAAATAGACACATATGATTTTATTGGGCTGTTATTTGGCCTTTGAAACACAATTCTTGTGTGGATATATATTTTGCGCATTTTTGTTTGTGTCTTTGTTTTGAGCACTAGTTTATGTTTACCCATCCATTAGTTACTTTTCCAGTTAAATTGGACCCATTATTAACATTCCACAGAGCAATTGGTCTAATAGAGCTTGTCTTACAAAATTATAAATGTGTGAGATGGATGCAGGTAAAATTTATCCTCATCTATTTTATATTCCCTTTTCAAATTGTATCCATTTTAGAAATTTTGTAACTTTTGGTAATTTTTCTCCTAGTTGTATGCTTAACAATTTCACTTCACCCTTCATTGGAATACATTTGTGATCCCATCCTTATTTAGTAAAATATACTAAAGGGAATTCTTAGCTTTTTATGTATCCAAAACTTACAGCAGATAATATGCAGAAAATAGAACATTGACCTCATATTGTCTAATAAAAAAAGTGCCCAAAGTAGTGCTTTTAGGACCTCACTGGTGGTTGTAAAGAATAATATGTAGGTAGTAAAATAACCGTCTTTGTCTTAACAGGATTAAGTTTTGAACTACAATGATAGAGGTTGCACCTATAAGTGAACAAAATTGAGAGTAAAAATCCTGGTATAGATTTCTGCTGTATTTATAAATGTAAATAAAATTGCCTATTATTTTTTAATATTCATATGGTGTTAACATAATGCACAAGTAGGATTTTAAAATGTATATTTACTATTCTTGCTTACTTTCTTAAGCTAGTACTGAAATGATATGTATGTCCTATGTTATTATATATAATATATATTATATACATGTGTAAATTGAGATTTGGTGTCTTTAGGAAAATCTAATCATGTCAATGTTGCTGAATAAGATTTATATTTTTATAAAAGAGTAGAAAGGAGTATGAATAACAGGAATTTTTTTTGCAACATGTTGAATTATACCCAGGGTTTTTATAATATATATTAGTAGGATTTTAATGGAGAAAGTAATACAATATTCTTTCAAGGTCAGTTAATAAAGTATATATGTGAAAGGGAATGAAATGGATAGGGAAGAGAAATTCTCCAATGAAATGGAAAAATGAATGTTTAAAAATATTATAAATTCATTTTTCATAATAAATTATTTTATATAATATTAGTAAACACATGCAATTAACAATACTAAATTAAAATGATTATTTGAGATCAAGGGATTTTTTTTCAAAAATCAATATTCCACTCTCAGTTATAAAACTATTTTTTTTTTTATTTTTTATTCTAGGAGAGAGAGAGAGACAGCGTGAGCAGGGGAGGGTCAGAGAGAGAGGGAATTACAGACTGAAACAGGCTCAAGGCTCTGAGCTGGCAGTCAGCACAGAGCCCGACGTGGGGCTCGAACCCACGAACCGCGAGATCATGACCAGAGTGAAAGTCGGACGCTTAACCGACTAAGCCACCCAGGAGCCCCATAAAACTATTTTTAAACCATGCAATTTTCTTCCCTTCAAGGAAATATTTATTTATTTATTTATTTTTATTTTTTATTTTTTTGTTTTTATTTCTTTTACATATAGTTTATTGTCAAGTTGGTTTCCATATAATACCCAGTGCTCATCCCCACAAAGGCTCTCCTCCATGCCCCCCTCCCCCCTCCCCCAACACACCCATCAGTCCTTAGTTTGTTCTCAGCATTCAAGAGTCTCTCATGGTTTGCCTCTCTCCCTCTCCCCCACTACTTCCCCTCTTCTTCTCCCCAACGGTCCTTGGTTAAGTTCCTCTTAATCCTCCTATAAGTGCAAACATATGGTATTTGTCCTTCTCTGCCTGACTTATCTCGCTTAGCATAACAACCTCAAGGTCCATCCATTTTGCTACACATGGCCAGATTTCATTCTTTCTCATTGCCATGTAGTATTCCATCGTATAGATAAACCACATCTTCTTGATCCATTCGTCCGTTGATGGACACTTAGGCTCTTTCCATGTTTTGGCTATTATTGAGAGTGCTGCCATGAACATTGGGGTACATGTGCTCCTATGCATCAGCACTCCTATATCCCTTGGGTAAATTCCTAACAGTGCTATTGCGGGGCCACAGGGGGAGTTCTATTGTTAATTTTTTGAGGAACCTCCACACTGTTTTCCAGAGGGGCTGTACCAGTTTACATTCCCACCAACAGTGTAGGAGGGTGCCTGTTTCTCCACATCCTCACCAGCATCTAGAGTCCTCTGATTTGCTCATTTTAGCCACTCTGGCTGGCGTGAGGTGGTATCTCAGTGTGGTTTTGATTTGTATTTCCCTGATGAGGAGGGATGCAGAGCATCGTTTCATGTGTCTGTTGGCCATCTGGATGTCCTCTTTGGAGAAGTGTCTGTTCATGTCCTCTGCCCATTTCTTCACAGGGTTGTTTGTTTTTTGGGTGTGGATGTTGGTGACTTCCTTATAGATTTTGGATACTAACCCTTTATCTGATATGTCATTTGCAATGATTTTTCCCATTCCGTCGGTTGTCTACTAGTTTTATGGACTGTCTCCTTTGCCGTGCAGAAGATTTAATCTTGATGAGGTCCCAATAGTTGATTTTTGCTCTTGATTCTTTTGCTTTTAGGGATGTGTCAGGTAAGAAATTATTGCGGTGGAGGTCAAATAGGTTGTTTTCTGCTTTCTCCTCTAGGGTTTTGATGGTTTCTTGTCTCACATTCAGGTCCTTTATCCATTTTGAGTTTATTTTTGTGCATGGTGTGAGAAAATGATCTAGTTTCATTCTTCTGCATGTTGCTCTCCAGTTCTCCCAGTGCCATCTGTTAAAGAGACTGTCTTTTTTCCATTGGATACTCTTTCTGGCTTTGTCAAAGATTAGTTGGCTGTATATTTTTGGATCCAATTCTGAGTTCTCAATTCTATTCCATTGGTCTATGTGTCTGTTTTTGTACCAATACCATACTGTCTTGACGATGACAGCTTTGTAGTAGAGGATAAAGTCTGGGATGGTGAGGCCTCCTGTTTTGGTTTTCTCCTTCAATACTTCTTTGGCTATTGGGGGTCGTTCGTGGTTCCATACAAATTTTAGGATAGTTTGTTCTAGTTTTGAGAAGATGCTCGTGCAATTTTGATTGGGATTGCATTGAATGTGTGGATTGCTTTGGGTAGTAATGACATTTTAACTATATGTATTTTTCCAATCCAGGAGCATGGAATGTTTTTCCATTTCTTTGTGTCTTCTTCAATTTCCTTCATAAGTTTTCTATAGTTTTCATCATACAGATCTCATATCCTTGGTTAGGTTTATTCCTAGGCACTTTATGGTTTTTTGTGCAATTGTGAATGGGATCAGTTTCTTGATTTCTCTTTCTGTTGCTTCATTGTTGGTGTATAAGAATGCAACCGATTTCTGTACGTTGATTTTGTACCCTGCAACTTTGCTGAATTTTGGATCAGTTCTTGTAGGCTTCTGGTGGAGTCTGTTGGGTTTTCTATGTAGAGTATCATGTCATCTGCAAAAAGTGAAAGTTTGACTTCCTCTTTGCCAATTCTGATGCCTTTGATTTCCTTTTGTTGTCTGATGGCTGATGCTAGGACTTCCAGCACTATGTTAAACAGCAGTGGTGAGAGAGGACATCCCTGTCGTGTTCCTGATCTCAAGGGGGACGCTCTCAGTTTTTCCCCATTGAGGATGATGTTCGCTGAAGGCTTCTCATAGATGGCTTTTATCATGTTTATGTAAGTTCCTTTTATCCCGAATTTCTTGAGAGTCTTTATTACGAAAGGATGCTGTATTTTGTCAAATGCTTTTTCTGCATGTATCGACAGGATCATATGGTTTTTATCTTTTCTTTTGTTGATATGATGGATCACATTGATTGATTTGTGAATATTGAACCAGCCCTGTAACCCAGGAATGAATCCCACTTGATCTTGGTGGATAATTCATTTTATGTGCTGTTGGGTTCGATTTGCAAGTATCTTGTTGTGGATGTTTGCATCCGTATTCATCAAGGATATTGGCCTGTAGTTCTCTTTTTTTGCTGGATCTCTGTCTGGCTTGGGAATTAGAGTGATGCTGGCTTCATAAAATGAGTGCGGAAGTTTTCCTTCGATTTCTGTTTTATGGAATACCTTGAGAAGAATTGGTATCAATTCTGTTTTAAATGTCTGGTAGAATTCCCCTGGTAAGCCATCAGGTCCAGGGCTCTTATTTGTTGGGAGATTTTGGATAACTATTCGATTTCTTCACTAGTTATGGGTCTGTTCAGATTTTCTATCTCTTCCCGTGTGAATTTTGGTAGTGAGTGTGTGTTTAGGAATTTGTCCATTTCTTCTAAGTTGTCCAATTTGTTGGTATATAATTTTTCATAGTATTCCCTGATAATTGCTTGTATTTCTCTGGAGGTGGTTGTAATAAATTGATAATAATCATTTTCACTCATGATTTTGTCTATTTGGGTGCTCTCTCTTTTCTTTTTGATAAGTCTGGCTAGAGGTTTGTCAATTTTGTTTATTTTTTCAAAAAATCCCAACTCTTGGGGCGCCAGGGTGGCTTAGTCAGATAAGCATCCGACTTTCACTTAGGTCATGATCTCGCGGTTCGTGGTTTCGAGCCCCGCGTCGGGCTCTTTCCTGACTGCCAGCTCAGAGCCTGGAGACTGTTTCAGAGTCTGTGTCTCCCTCTCTCTCTGACCCTCCCCTGCTCACGCTCTCTCTCTCTCCTAGAAATAAATAAAAATATTTAAAAAAAAAACCCAACTCTTGGTTTCAATGATCTGTTCATTGTTTCTTTGGTCTCTATGTTGTTTATTTCTGCTCTGATTTTTACTATTACTCTTCTACTGGGTTTGGGGTGCTCACGTTGCTCTGCCTCTAGTTCCTTTAGATGAGCTGTTAGATTTTGCACTTACACTTTTTCTAATTTCTTGAAATAGGCCTGGAGTTCAATGTACTTTCCTCTTAGGACTGCCTTTGCTGCATCCCATAGAGTTTGGATTGTTGTATTTTCATTTTCATTTGTTTCCATATATTTTTTAATTTCTTCTCTAATTGCCTGATTCGCCCATTCATTCTTTAATAGGGTGTTCTTTAACCTCCATGTTTTTGGAGGTTTTCCAGACTTCTTCCTGTAATTGATTTCAAGTTTCAAAGCATTATGATCTGAAAGTATGCATGGTATGATCTCAGTTCTTTTATATTTATTGAGGACTGCTTTATGTCCCAGTATGTGATCTGTCTTGGGGAATGTGCCATGTGCACTTGAGAAGAAAGTGAATTCCCTGGCCTCAGGATGTAAAGTTCTGTATATATCTGTCAGATCCATCTGGTCCAATGTGTCATTCAAGTCTATTGTTTCTTTAGTGATTTTCTGTCTAGTTGATCTATCCATTGCTGTAAGTGGAGTATTAAAGTCCTGTGCTATTAGCACATTCTTATCTATACTATTGTTTCTGTTTGTGGTTGTTTTAAATATTTAGGTGCTCCCATATTTGGTGAATAGACATTTATAATTGTTAGGTCTTCCTGATGGATAGACCCTGTAATTATTATATAATGCCCTTCTTCATCTCTTGTCATTGTCTTTCATTTAAAGTCCAGTTTGTCTGATATAAGTATAGCTACTCCAGCTTTCTTTTGAGTTCCCGTAGCATGATATATATTTCTCCATCCCCTTACTTTTAATCTGAAGGTATCTTCCAGTCTAAAATGCATTTCTTGTAGACAGCAAATAGATGAATTTTTTTTTATCCATTCTGCTACCCTATGTCTTTTGATTGGAGCATTCAGCCCATTTACATTCAGTGTTATTATTGAAATATGTGGGTTTAGAGTCATCGTGTCCTTTGTGGGATTCATTCTTGTGGTGGTGTCTCTTTGTATCTTGCATTCCTTGCAACACTTCCCTCAGAGAGTCCCCCTCAGGATTTCTTATAGAGCTTGTTTAGTGGTGACAAATTCTTTCAATTTCTGTTTATTTGGAAAGACTTGTATCTCTCCTTCTATTTTGAATGACAGGCTTGCTGGATAGAGGATTCTTGGCTGCATATTTTTACTGTTCATCACATTGAAGATATCCTGCCATTCCCTTCTGGCCTGTCAAGTTTCAGTAGATAGGTCTGTCACCACTCTGATAGGTTTCCCTTTGTATGTTAGGGCCCTTTTCTCCCTAGCTGCTCTCAAAATTCTCTTTGTCCTTATATTTTGCCAGTTTCACTATGATATGCCGTGCAGATGATCAATTCAAGTTATGTCTGAGGGGAGTTCTCTGTGCCTCTTGAATTTCAACCTCTACTTCCCTCTCCAGGTTGGGGAAATTCTCTGCTATAATTTGTTCCAGGACTCTCTCACACCTTTCCCGCTCTCTTCCTCTTCTGGAATAACTATGATATGGATATTTTTCCGTTGGATTGTATCGCTGAGCTCTCGAACTCTTCTTTCATGTTCCTGGATCAGTTTATCACTCTTTTTCTCAGTTTCTTCTTTTTCTATAAAAGTGTCTTCTAAATCACTTATTCTCCTTTCTGCCTTTTCAGTCCGTGCATTGGATGGCTCCAGTTTATTATGTATCTCATTTATCCCATTTTTTAATTCACTATAACTATTTTTAAGCCCCATTGTTTGTAGCCATAGTTTCTCTGATGTCCTCCATGCTTTTTTCAAGCCCAGCGATTAATTTTATGATTATTGTTCTAAATTCTTGTTCAGTTATGTTGCTTATATCTGTTTTGAGCAGTTCTCTAGCTTTCATTTCTTCCTGGAGTTTCTTTGGAGGAGAGTTCATCCATTTCGTCATTTTGGTTAGCTTTCTATCTCTTGTTAATTTTAAAAGCTTGTTGTACACACGGCCCCTGTGAGTTCTGCTGTATTAGAGAGGTCTCTTTTGATTGTTCATGGCCTGTCTGTTCAGGAAGTGTTCTTTGGATGGTGTCCATTGGTTTCTCTTGTTGAGCATTTGGTTATTTTGTTTCCCTACTGGTAGTGGTATTTGGGACTCTCCACCATGTGTAGTTTGGCTTGCTTCTTGAGGCAGCCCTGGAAAAAGAAAACAGACAACCACAGAGGGAACACAGGTACACAAACGCACAGACAAAACCAATAAACACGCAAACCCAAGCTCAGGTAAAAACAGCTACAACAACAACAAAATAGCTACCTGGAGGGGATGGGCGTGGTTTGGTGTAGGCAGGTCTTGTCTCCCCTGTGTCCACTGGCCTCCCTGAGGCCCCTCCTTGGTGGTTGTGGGGAGAAGAATGGCATCGCCCTAGTCCCTTCTCAACCAAACATTGCAAATCACTTCTTGGGTCTGATCTCCCTGTGCTGAGGATGTAGCCAAGGTGGGCTGAGATCTATGCCCCACACCCTGCCTATTTCCAGGTCCCAGTCCACGGGCTTTGTTATACTGCCCTGAACAGTCTCAGAGTTTGCTGCTTCCCTGTTACCTGGGGATTGAGTGGGGGGTGGGGGAAGTGTCGCAGCCTCAGATCCACTGGGGTAAAGCAAGGATACAACCTTAGTGTGTTCGGGGTATGTAGCAACTTCAGGTCCGTAGAGTCCACATCGTTGCAGCGTGCTGCCGCCACTTTACCAGGCACCAGTGCCGCTTCACTGGGTCGCCGCCTCCGCCGCGGCTTCAGCAGGCCCCAGTTGGGCGCGCCGCAGCCGCTTCACCGGGTGCCGGTACCACTTCACCGGGTCGCCGCCATTGCTGCTTCAGTGAGGGGTTGTCGTGGGCGCTGCTGCTGCTTCACCTGGCACTGGGACCACCTCCACAGGCGTTGCTGCGGGTTTACCGGGCTGCCGCTGCCGCCATGGATGGTGCCGGGCGCACAGCAGTTCAGTGTTTCCTGGCGCCCTCTGGGACCAGGGCACCTCTGGGACCAGGGACCAGCATGGAGGACATCAGAGTTTAAAGTCAGCACCCCAGCCAGAGCTAAAAAACACTGTCTTTCCAAGCCGAGGTTTTTTTCTCTTCTCCAGGGACGGTTCTATGAGCAATCTCTGCTTTTCTTCCCTTTCCCCTGGACTCGAGGCAGCTGGCCACCACTGGCAGGTTTATCACTCACCGCAGCTGCACCCAAGCTGGGTTCCCTCCCCTCCCTCCGTATCTCTGAGTCCAGTCCCACTTTTTATCTTCCCCAGTTTGCACTCACGCACTTATGAGGTTCCTTCCCAGTGTACTCTGTCTCCGCCTCTTCCCAAACTCCTGTGGCTCAGTGTCCTACGATTTCAGGCCTTCCCTGTTTGAGAGATGGATGCAGGCGAAATGTATGGAGCTCCTTACTTGTCCTCCATCTTGCCTCCAACTCCCAAGGTAAGATTTCTTATAAAATATTTTTACTATGGTTTTCAAGGTTTGGTATTCTATAATTTATTTTCTTATAGGTTTCAAGGAAATGATACATTTTCAATCAGGTTAAAATACTTATGTAATTGATTACTTTGATATCTAGTAGTATTTTTAATTAAAATGTGAGCTTTATTTTTACATGCACTACAGTTTATCTTATATTCTATGAAAATAATATATCAGATTTCCTAGTAGCAATTATATAAGCTCAGAACCTAAACTCACACACCTACAGGGGCAATGCAGGTAACCCAAATTAATAAAGTTGAGTGATTTGTATCTTACATAAGTTGGGAGATTTTTATTTCCACAAAATATTTAAATACACAGCCTCACAGTTCATCTTTCATTTTCTCATTATTACTAGAGACCTAACTACTAGAAATATTTAACTTCCTTTTAAGTCATATCATTTTAAAGAACAGTAAAAAATGGCTAATGACAAACATCTGTGAGAGAAAATAGGAAATTGTGGAGAAGCAGAAACTTATTTCTAGCTGTTCACTTTCTTTTGGAATGTGTGCCCGGTTTTTTCAGATCTTCCATTACTAATGAGGTTCCAGTAATCAGTAATCTTGTTTTTGTTGATGGTGGTGCTTTTGCTAAAACTCCTGACTTTTACATAGCAGAGACTTGTTTAATATATATCATTATCAATACCATGTTGATTAACACTGTAGATTACTTTAATACATCTGTAAGCAGAATATTGTAGTTTAAAGTCTCATCTACACTTTGCTGTATACTGAGAAAAATGAGCATTATATTTTCATAATATCTGATAAACTGGAGTTTTGTGCCATTTCTGTCAATTATTTATAATGCAAAATTATAGTTAGTATAGAAAATAGGTTGTGTATCAATTTTCTTTTTACTGGCTTGATGATTTCAATAGCCATGAATGTTATGATTTTAGAATTCTAGTTTTCTAACATTTAAAATCCCCAATCATTTTAAGCATTGTATCCCTACTGTATGGAACTGAAAGATAAATAAAATAATTAGAATTTCTGCTGATACATCATATACAAACATCTTTATAGTCTTCACCTAATACATTATTTTGCATTTGGCACTGAAAGAGTTATCTTATAACAATGCCAAAATGATTGGAGACTCGTCAGTCTATTGTAATTGGGTAAAGTGATCATCCATAAGTAATAGGTTTATCTTGAAGCAACAAGCAGTATATTACAAAGATGTTCAAATTGGGATTGGATTAGTTAAAAAATATTATAAATAATTAAATACATAATTTTTAAATGATAATATTCAATTTTCTGGGCTTGTCTACAAAATTTATAAATAAGTTTCAGAATTTTTAGTATATTATATGTTTTTAAAATTGTTATTTCATGCATTACTATCTTTGCTCGGTGTAAAATCATACTTCTGAGCGTTGTATTATTTTTTCAAAATGTAGTTTCTATGTGTGTATCTTTTCTTCTTTAAATTGCATTCTTAAATAAATCTATTATCTGTTTTGGCAACACACAAATATTTACTGAGTTGACAGCATGCTATTTGCAAATAAGAAAACATAAATGTAAACTTTTTCTGAGAACTGCAAAATCAGGATATGGTAAATTACAATTGAGTGATTTGTCTTCTAAGTTCTTCATAATTATACAGTTTCTGAATAATAAATTACATTTGATACTCTATAAAACTATTAACCTTGTTCTCTTTGATACTATATTGGGCTTTTTAAGTTCTGGCTGATTTGTTACCAGTTTTTTCTACTTTACTCTGTAACCTTGTCTATGCCTCATGACCCTGTATTTTATGAAGCGGGTCTGTTGAAAATTTTGCAGTGTATTTAAGTGAAATATTTAAATCATTAAATTTTTTCAGCATCCTGAAATCACTTAGTCTTATTATTTTACCTTAGTTATTTTTAATTTGTTTAATGCTCATTTATTTTTGAGAGAGAAAGAGAAAAAAGGCCTAATGGGGGAAGGCAGAGAGAAAGGGAGACACAGAATTGGAAACAGATTCTTGGCTCTAAGCTGACAGCACTGAGCCCGACTTGGGGGCTTGGACTCATGAACCCTGAGATCATGTCCCGAGCCAAAGTCAGACACTTAACCACTGAGCCACTCAGGTGGCCCTTACCCTAGTTATTTTTTAGTTCACAATCCATGTATTTTTTACTTGAATTTTTTCACTCCATAGTAGTATTTCATATACAACTCAGTGCACCTGAACCCGTTATATTTAATATAATGAACAATTAAAACCAAAAGGTATTGACAAACCCTTCTATGCTATTGCTCAACAAGAATCATTCCTGAATTAAGCATAGCTTAACTCAAATTTAATTTTCTAATGCTCCAGGAAAGTAACCATTCATAAGTTTTCAGAGAGGAAGGTACACCTATGTTTGTTTATAATTTTTAGGTGGTTTTGCTCAATTACATTGACAAGTGCTTTACCCTTTATTGATTAGCAATACACTATTATTGAAGTTGAAATATATTAATATATGTAAAAGACAAAATGTTAATATGTCAATTTAATCATTTATTTATTAAGATCCATTTCGTCCTTCAATGGTATTGAAGAAAACTCAAATTTTTAGTGAAGTTTAGCACTTGAAATACTAGATATTTGAAAAATGAAACCATGTGTATTTTATTACAAAATTAAAACAATCATTCATATGTGAGCATATCAATATAAAATATGTAATTTAATTATAAATACATATGATGTATGTATTATGGTATGATTAATATAAATTTACTAACAATGGTATGCAAATCTAAGATGTTTTTGTACTTCATTATGGTAAAAATAATCACGTTTCTAACATTACCATCTTTCTTTATACCTATAACAGTGATGTTGAATAAGCATTCATATTTGATTTGCACATTAGCATGATTAGTATTATAAAATATTGTAGGTTTTTGCACATTGATTTTTAATGTCCATAAACCGTGTTATTTAACCTAAACTTATTTTAAAGAATTCTGAAACTATTCTACTGAAGACAGACTAGGACACCATCCTTTACGGACACCTGTGTAGCTCAGTAGGTTGAACAACCAATTCTTCATATCTGCTCGGGTTATGGTTTCATAGTTTGTGAATTCAAACCCCACATCAAGCTCTACGCTGGCAGTGAGGAGCCTGCTTGGGATTCTTTCTCTCTCCCTCTCTCTCTTCCCATGCCTTGCCTGTGCTCTCTTTCTCAAAGTAAATAAATAAACTTAAAAAAAGACACCATCATTTACATAAAAACAAAATAAAATACAAAAGCAGCCATAACAACATTTTTTCTTTGCTGTGAGATAGTGGCAGTTATCAGAATTTGATAAATAAATTGAAAACTAAAGATTTTGTTCCAAACCAGAATCAAATTGTGAATATACTTAGACTTTTAGGCATATCACCGACCTTGTTAAAAATGAAAAGGTTAATTACATTTTGGGTGACTAATTTCATCTTAATGGTCTCAGATCAGATATTTTCTATGATTTATAACAAGTACAAAAAAATCAGACAAACATGTATTAACATATGGCAAAGGCATTTTTAAGATTTGGTCATAATTTTATTACTGAATTTCTATGTAAATTTAAAATGTATAGTGCTTCTGAGTAAACTGAAAATTAAAATTAGGAGAAGCTAAGAGGTTTTAAGACTTTTTTCTGGCAGTCATAATTTCTGTTGGAATTTCATAGATCTAGATATAATTCAAGAAGAGTTATTAACATTGATCCAATTTGTTAACACTTTTAAGATTCCAATTATTTAGTTTGCAAATGGAAAATAAAAAGTCACAAGTAACCTTTCAAATGAGGAATTTCTGTTTGGGCTCATTACCTGGAATTAAAAGTTTTGTTATTGTTGTTGTTGTAATTTTTAATCCAGATAAATATAAACATTAGGTTACAATGCTGTCAATAATTACAATATAAATTGATTCTTCCAATAAACCTATGAATCACTTATAGGTGGTACTTTTCATAGTTAAAATTACTGTTGAAGTATACTCTTAAATTATTTATTCCCTCATAACATCTTTATTTATATACTATTATGTGTATTCCATGTACTTACTATATGATAAGCTGTATGTTTAATGCTTTTTATAGATTATTTCTTATAATGTTTACAATAACACCATGAGGTTGATCTCCTCACCCTCAATTGACATCTGAAGATTCTGAAAGTCAAATTGTGTGACTTACAAATTGCACAGCTATTGTCAGAATCAAGATTCAAACCCTGGTGTCTTAATGCTCAAGTTCATCTTTTTCATCATTATAGAATACACTGCCAAAATTCTTCAGAGAGTCGTCCACACTTACTGTCTGCTTCCTCACTTCCTATTCTCTCCTCGGATATTTGAATTTGGTGTCTATTTTCACTAGTCCATGCCTAATGTTGCCTGTATTGCTACATAGAAGATCTGCTTTGACAAATGACCTCTCCAGTGCCATATCCATTAAATCTTATCTGTTCACTTTTTGACTTGGTTGGCTGATCTCAATACTTCTTTAAGATTCAGTTTTTCTTTGTTTTCCCAATTCTATTAATATTGCAATTGCTAATAGGGAAGTATGACAAAAATTTTAGGTGTCTAGTGGTAATTAAAGGAAATTCTTTCAACTTTTGTAATGTGATTCATTTTATTCCCCACAAAGTTTTGTTTCACATAATTGATGCAAGAGTTGACTAGAAACATTCAGTCCTAGAGTTTAATTTGGCTACAGTAGGATTGAATGGTTCAATAAAGAAGAAAATAACTTCTCAACTTGGCCATTAGTTTTCCTTAGAAAAATGATATATAGGGAAGCTTTAGACCTTGTATCATATAATAAAATGCTAAGGACATACATGGCTCAGTAGTTAAGCCTCCAACTTTGGCTCAGGTCATGATCTCACACTCTTCAATTTGAGCTAAGCATTGGGCTCTGTGCTGACAGCGGAGAGCCTGGAGCCTGCTTTGGATTCTGTGTCTCAGTCTTCCTCTGTCCCTCCCCTGCTCATGCTCTATGTGTCTCTCTCCTAAACTAAATAAACATTAAATTAAAAAAAAATAACAATTATTTTTTAATGTTTATTTAGTTTTGAGAGAGAGAGAGGGAGAGAGAGAGACAAAGCGTGAGCAGGGGAAGGGCAGAGGGGTGGCCTCCAGGCCCTACACTGTCAGCACAGAGACTGACATGGGCCTTGAACTCACTAACCATGAGATCATGACCTAAGCCAGATAACTTGAAACTTACCAAAAAACATTTTAAAAAAATATCTAAAAGCTCACCTTTAGCTGTGGAAAATTTGACTTTACTAAAAACTATCAACATGAATGTTTTTATTCAATTATAACCAAAAATGTTTACATAATATAATGTTATACTTTATACTTATATTAATTTTCTTATAATTTTCTATAAAAATATATATTAAAATTGATATTTACCTAAAATCATTTTAGCCTATAGAGTTCTTAGTGTTAAATTTTTATTTACAAAATGAGTTATCATTAAAATTATTATTAAAAAATTCATCAGGCACAGAAATATAAATTAAATGTAATAATAAAACTTTTACTGGAAGTGCATTTATCTCTGGACAAATTTTTATTAATTATTTTAATTAGTTATTGTCTGTGGATTGATGTTATTCAATGCTAAATGGGATAGTTTTGTACTAAAGAAAGAATGGGCTATCTGTTCCAATCTCATAATAAACATTATTTGCTTTCTTGGTAGCCAAAAAATACTAATATCATACAGATATTTATGCTCCTTCTTACTTCTAGTATTTTTTCTTCCATACTACCTTTTTACTTTATCTCAATATATATCATGCTTGCAATAGTAAGAATACTTGCTTTCTACCAGTTATCTTATAAAGAATAATGTGTATAATATGGAAGAATAAAATAAAAAGAATACTTTGGCAATTGTTGAGATTATGAATTTCCTATTTTTTTAAAAAAGGTGTATTTTATTCCAATTAAATAAAGGTTTACCAACAGATATTTTTACTGACTGTCATCATATGGCTAGTGTATATTATTCACTAACCAAAGTGTGCCAAAATAATTTCCAAATTCTTCATTGTATTCTAGCCTGCTCCAGTATAAGTAAAGATCAATATGTTTATGAGACTGTTCCTTTCACAATTGTGGGTTTTAAAGTGTTTGACAGTATAAATGAGACCATTAAGTATTACTTTTAATACACATAATAGATAACACATCAGTTCTAATTTATCAAGTGCATAACCAGACCACCATTTTTCATGTTTATATTTAGTTTTTTTCCTATTAATGCTTATACTAACTAAGAAAATGTATATTACTAAGTATTTTATATGCATCTTCATTATCAGAATTTATACACTCAAGGCTATTTCTGTTTATAATATGTCTTACAATATTTTTTAAAAACACAATTACCTATAATATTTCACTTTGCAAATGTTGCTACTTTATGAGAACTTTTTATAGCATCTAATTCTGTTACTCTTCAATTTTAATGTCTTTTTTTGTTACGCTATGTGATCCTTGTGGAAAACACACAGAAATAAGCATATATGTTAGTTCTATAAGATTTAAAATTCTTTAGAAGGATTATACCTTTTTAACTATACAAAATGAACTTAAAGTTCATGCCCCATCAAAAAGAAAATATTTTCTTTACACAATAACAAATCAATTAATTATGGCTCTGGTAAATGTCTGAAGAAAATAGAACTTTTTTTTTTCAGTATGGAACTATATAATGCTTTATTAGACTATAAAAAGAAACAGTGAAGCAAGGAGAAATTGGCACTAAGTAGGAAAAGCGTAGATCTTTACATTTTGTTTTAAAATGTTGGATTGTATCAGCTTCTATTAAATTATTGTAATTTAGAGGCGCCTGGATGGCTTAGTCGGTTAAGCGTCCGACTTTCGCTTAGGTCATGATCTCGCGGTTCGTGGGCTCGAGCCCCGCGTCGGGCTCTGTGCTGACTTCCAGCTCAGAGCCTGGAGCCTGTTTCAGTCTGTGACTCCCTCTCTCCCTGACCCTCCCCTGCTCACGCCGTCTCTCTCTCTCTCTCTCTCTCCTAGAAATAAATAAAAAATATTTTAAAAAAATAAAATAAATTATTGTAATTTACTTAAAATAAAATAATTTTCCAGGGTGGACACTTTGGTCACCTATTTGTTCCTTTTCAATATGTGGAGGGTGCAGGTAGAAAGAGAAGGAGTGAGAAGCTTTTCTGTAAACTTTTCAGTGACTTGTGTCATTCATTTTCAAACACCAAAGGATTTATCTTTATTTCCTGGAAAAATTATATTTGATTGAATATTATTAGAGATTCTAAATAACAGCAAGCACATATTTTAGAAAAGACTTAATAGAATGAATGTGTCATTAAGTATATTTGGTGGCAGTATAAAATGTTATAATCACTTTGAAAAACATGTTTCTCATTTGAAAGATATTTTCTTAGAAACAGGGTTCTCTTATAACATGCGAGTACACACATCCTATGACCTATAATTCTACTCCTATGGATTTACCCAAGAGAAATAAAGATATATTTATTCAAAGAATTATATAAAATGTTTATAACAGCTGGATACCTAATAATCAAATAGTGTTAATAATTAAATTATCTAAGAGTAGATGATCAGATAATGCAATTATGGCATATTCATATCATTTCTTGTAACTCACAAAAATAAAGAAAGAAATAGCAGTACACACAACATGATGAATTTTAAAGTAATTTTGCTCAGAATATAACAAATGAAACACAAAAACTACATACTCTGTGATGCAATTAAATTGAATTTCTGGAATGGGTAAAACTAAGCTACCCTGATGGAAACCAGAGCAATGATTGAAGTGGAATGAATAGTTGACTGAAAAAAACATGACAGAACTTATGGAGATGAGAAGAAACGTTCTGTGTCTTAGGGTATAAAGCTTACATTAATAGACACATAAGTAAAACTCATCAAACTCCTTTATTTCTTCCTTCTCGTCTTCCTTTTTCCTTCCTTCTTTCTACCTTCCTTGGTCTAATTAAAAAGGCATTAAGTAGAAGTAAGTGGGGCAGCAACTCATTAAAGTTCAGAAATTGCTTAAATACAGGGGGTTAAATGAATATGTAAATAAATACAAGGAAAATTAGAGCCAAGTTTAATGTTTGGAGAAAGTATTGTCAAATAGGGAAAGAGTGAATGCTAGAATGAATCCTAAATTATTATTCTGAACTTTGAAGTAGAGGTGTGAGCTCATATTTATAAAAAAAGTTGTATTTGTCAAACTATGTTTGTGTATATGGATAATACCTGTATATATGAATATGCACACATTTATTTCCTGACTTTATCTACTGCATGGCTTGGGACAGCAAGTCCCCAACAGAAATGAAAATACCTAGAATTCAGAGCTTGTTCAATAAATATTTTCAACTGAAGGGAACTATCTTTCCTTGGAGAAATTATTGATTCCAGGGTTGGACTAGGAAAGAACCACATGGCTCTGGAAAAATATTTTGCACAAGAAATCAAGGAAATATTTAAAGAATAGAGAAGACATATTGTAACAATATTGAAGCCAACTTAAAGAGGCTAGCACTGTCACTGGCCCAACTGAACAAATTAAATTCCAAAATAAATAATGATCATAATAGTATGTGTGTTTATCACACTGAATAAAATAGGAATACACAAATTCAGAAGTAACAAATTTAGAAGAAATGCTGAAATTAGAAAATTATACTTTAATATCATAGCAATTAAATGCAGGCAAATAACATCAATTGTTGCTTAAGAATGACTGGAACCTAGGGGTGCCTGGGTGGCTCAGTCGGCTGAGTGTCCAGCTCCTGATTTCAGCTCAGATCATGATCTCGCAGTTCATGGATTTGAGTCCCATGTCAGGCTCTGCTAACAGCATCTTTCTCTCTCTCTCTCTCTCTCTCTCTCTCTCTCTCTCACACACACACACTAAGTAAATAAATAAACAAAACTGGAACCTTGATAAGAAATAAGATTTCTGCATAGTCTTTATGTGTGCAACCCCAAAGACTTTACCTATTTTAAAAAGGCAGAAAGAAGAAACTTTGCAATAGGGAGTCCTTGCTTATAGTACCTCAGGTAATTATATCAAACAACACAAATGATGGAACCAATTCACATTGCATGGTAGTTATTGAGATATAATTATAAGAATACAAAGTTCTTCCTATAACATTTCTACTTAAAAAACATAATTTAAATCTAATCATGAGGAGACATGAGACAAACTAAAGAACTTTCTAAAAATAAACTGTTGTGTAATCATTAAAAATGTATAGGATATTAAAGTCAAGAATGAACAAAGAATTGTTCTAGACTGATTTAAGGGTAACATGTGATCTTGATATGGATCTTTTTGATATAAAGTATATTATTGGAAACATTTTTAGAATTTGATTTAAATACCTTAATTAAAGGTAAACGGTGTATTCTTTTTACTGTTCTTCAATGCTTTCCTTAACTTTGAAATGAATTTGAAATAACTAGTAAAAGAAAAGAAAACAACTTTATTGAGTTGTGCATGTTACAACTGTACTGTGTATTTTATTGTAAATCAAGGCTTTTTATTCATATAGAAATAAAAAGTCCAGCAGAGGAGATCATGATATTAAAACCTCAAAGTGAACAAACAATTCATAGAGATACAGGACACATGGTAAATAAAAAGTGAAAAATGTCTAATTTTATGCATGCTAAAAACACCATGTCTGTTAACATTTACTGAAATTGACAAATATTTTGAAATTTGAGGATATTAAATACTGTGATGACTTAAAACACACATTCTCTTTTAATATTGGTGAGTATAAAATATTAGAAATTAGAGCCAGTTCAGAAATAACTGTGGCCATTTACTATTAGATTTGTGAAAATTTTTTTGTGTTGCATTTTTTTCTCCTAGTTTTTATTCTGATATAGATGTACTCTCTAATTAAGTAACCTTTACTTCAGTGTAATCAAAATCATCACACTTTTTCTTAGGTTTTATTTTGTTTTGATTTACTGAAATTATAAAAGATATGTTCCTGTATTCAATATTTTCAAGTATATAAATATATTTAAATTTCTTTGGATTCTGCCATTCATTCTAAATTCCTTCTGAATTATTACTCAGCAAAACTAATGGCACTCTATTTTCTATATTAATCTTTTCTGCTATATGATTTTTTCTTATTTTTAATTCTGTGTACTACTCATATTCACTTCACTATGCCTTTAGTGGTTTGATTTTCCTAAAGTGTTGATAGTGGGTTTTATTGCTTGCAAAAGTAGAGATTTATAATTTGTCTAACTCAAGATTTTGTTTTTTGGTGTGTATGTGTATGTATAATATACATATGTATTGTATGTATGATATACATAAGGCATGTATGTGGTATAATATATATTATATATATATAAAGTATTTTTGACTATAAGCTTTTGTTGTTTTATTTGTCTTTAGATTCATAATTTTTTATCTGTTGAAATTTGTATGCCCTTTTTTAATATCACTCAATTTTATCCAAAATAGTATTTGTTGATGCTTGAAAGATGTAAGTATTAATCTAGAAAAGGAGATTGAATTCAATCATTATATTATCTCTAAGAGACTCAAATTCTTTTGATCTAGTCCACACATCAAATGCACAAGTTCAAGTGGTGACATTTTCTCTATGTACATACAGCTCAACTCTCACTACGTTCCAAAGCTCACCCAAATTTCAATTTCTCACTGTTGTTTTGGTCTGTTGAGTGACTGATAGAATTCATATAATTCACATGGTTCATGAAGAAGCTCAGTAAGAACTCAAAGACTCAAGACATTGATCATCATCATTCCTGATATATAGTTACCCAGATACCATACAGCTGCAGAGTTAAGTTTTTCCCCAATTTTCTGCTGTAATAAAACACATACAACTTATACTTTATTGTCTTACATTTGTAAGTGTACAGTTCAGCGACATTAAGTGAATTCATATTGTTGTGTAGTCATCACCACCATCTAATTCCAGAACTTTTCATTTTGCAAACCTGAATCTCTATACCCACTAAACAATAACTCTGCATGACTGCTTTCCCCCAGCCCCTGACAACTTCCATTCTACCTTTTTTTCCCCTTTCACCCTTAGCCTTTGCTAATTACTGTTCAATTCTCTGTTACTGTGAGTTTCATATATATATATACATATATATGTAACATAATATAAGATTAAGATTCCACATATAAGTAGAATTATGAAATATTTATCTTTCTGTGTCTGGTTTAGTTCATTCAGCACAATGTCCTGCAGGTTCATCAATGTTGTCACAAATGGCAGGATTCCCTTCTTTATTAAAGATGATTAACATTCTATTGTATGTATGTATATCATGATTTTCTTTATTCATCCAACAACAGACATTTAGTTTGTTTCCATATATTGGTTACTGTAAAATAATGCTGCAATGACTATGGGAGTGCAGATATCTCCTCGAGAGAGTGATTTACTTCTTTTGGATATGTACCCAAGGGTGGGATTGCTGGAACATAATGTAGTTCTATTTTCAATTTTTTGAGAAACCTTTATTGTGTTTTCCCTAGTACCTGTACCAATTTGCATTCCTACCAACAGTATAAAGAGTTCCCTTTTCTCTACATCCTTGCCAACTTCTGTCATCTTTTAACTTCTTTACAATAGCTATCCTAAAAAGATGTGAGGTGTTACTTCACTATGGTTTTGATTGGCATTTCCCTGATGATTAGTAATGCTGAGTACCTTCTCATATCACTTACCTGTTGGTCATAGGTATGCCTTCCTTGGAAAAACATCTATTTAGGTATTTTGCCCATTTTTAAATCAGGTTATTTGTGGAGCTTTTTGCTATTATGTGGTAGGAGTTCCTTATATATGTTGGATATTAATCCCTTGTCAGATATTAGTTTGCAAATATTGTTTTCTCATTCCATATTTTGCCTTCTTATTTTGTTGATTATTTCTTCCACTGTGAAGAACTCTGTAGTTTGATATAGTACCACTTTATTTTTGCATTTGTTATGTGTGCTTCTGATGTCAAAACAATCATTGTCAAAACCAATGTCAAGGAACATTCCCCTATTTTTCTAGGAGTTTTAGTGTTTCATATCTTAGATTTAAGTCTCTAATCCATTTGAGTTGCTATTTATATAGGGTATAAAACAAGAGTCCTATTTAATTATTTTGCATGTGGCTGTTCAGTTTTCCAAGCACTGTTTATTAAAGAGACTATTCTTTCTCCATCAAAAAGAGCCAGGAAAGCCTGTAGAGACAAGGATAGGACACACTCAAATGAGGTCTGAGCAGCCTGTAAAAATCAATTCAGTCCCCAGAGATTTCCACTTTCTCAGATGATACCATTTCCATTGGCCTATCACTGATATCTCAGCCTTTAATTTGTTCCTAATCAGTCCTTTGCTTTATCTACATTCTTCTTTCTCAGTCTTTCTTCTGTGTGAAGTTATTTTATTATATTTTCTATGAATATGTCTCCTGTATATATGCTTGGAATATTTGTCTTGTTGTTTTAGCTGCACACATTTTAAATGTATGATAATATTATGTTATACATCTCTCTCTAATTCTTACATTTTATTTCTTTAGTCCTTTTTTTTAAAGATTAATACATATTGTTATATGTATAACTGACTAGTTGCTAGTAACTTAACACACTACTCTGTGAGATGGCTGCACCACATTTCAGTTATTCATCTTTCCAAGGGCAGACAATAGGTTGTACAAATCCTTGTATGTATCCTTCAATGCATTTACATGAATATCTTATATATATAATTCTTGGGTTCTGGGTTGTGCATACATTTAATTTGACCAAGAAGAGTCAGTCTGCTCTTAAGTATAGCTGCACCAGCAGTCTACAACAGGAGCTCTACTTCCCCATATCCTACAAGTCTCACCATTGTCCAATTTGATAGTTTTAAAATGATATTTAATTATTTTCACTTCAATTTGTTTGACTACTAATGAATTATAGAATATCTTCATATCTTGCTTATTTTTTATGAGTTTCCTGTTCTATGCATTTCCTCTTTCTTTAGCTCATTTTCTTATTTGGATTGCCATCTTTTTATAGTTGATTTATAGTTATTAGCATATTTTACTACAATCTCTACATGCTAAACATTAATACTTATCAGTTTTGTGCATTATTTCCTTTTTTATATTTTTCATGGTATCTTTATTGAACATTATCACTTTCATCTTTTTCATTTGTTTTGCTTCATGGTTACTGCTTTCAAAGTACTGTTTAAGAAATTCTTCATAGAATCTTTGTAACAATGATAGTCTTTAACATTTTTGTTTATTGACTTTATAGCTTTACTTTTCATTAAGTTTTTAAACCATATGGAGTTCATCTTTCTATATGGAGTTAGGTAGAAATCCAAGCTTATTTTTCCCCATGTAATGAGCCAATTTTTACTACACTATCCAATAAACAATCTGTCCTTTCTACATGTATTCATGATGCTACCTTTATCATACATTAACTTTTCATATATTCATGAACATGACTCTGAGGAATATTAGGAGGGAGCAGTTGGCAATGTTTGTGATCCATGAGGAGGAGGTGGAAAATAAATATTTATAAATGAGTGGTCAGGGCACACCAGTTTCCATCAATTTCTTGCATAGAGCATTGATCTTGCCTGATACTACTCCCATTGCCTCAGGTTGATAAAACAAAGTGTCAACAAATAAAAGAACCATAGTATATAAAATGTTCCTTCAAAAGTCTTCTGTGTCTGCCTATCCCAGTTTTGTAGCTGTCGATTTCCTACATACACTGACTAGAAAGAGTCCAGTTTCCCTACAGATTTCTCAATGGTACATCTCTTGTGGTGGTGGTTGTTGCTGTTGTTAGTTACTTAGTTAGTTAGTTAGTTAGTTAGTTAGTTAGTTACTAAAATCAACATTTTCCTTTAGCTACTACAGCTACTCCAGACTTGTTTCTCTCAGCTGACTGAGGTTGTGGCTGATTTAGCACCAACCAGAATCTCAATGCCTATTCATATATCTCATTTTCCCTAAAGTCTCCCAAACTACTTTATCATACTCTTCTCTATTATGCCATCAAAGAATTTCCTTTCTTAATTTGCTAGAAACCATCTCTTGTCATCCTTGTTCTTTGGTAGACTTAGGCTTTTGGAAATAAATATCTTCAGGGATCATTCTTTGAGATAAGGAATCACAGAGCCTGTCACCTGGTTAATTGGGAAACAAGAAAGGAGAAAACATGGGAAAAAGCAATAACACTTTTAAAGAACAATTTCCATATATAGATAGATGATAGATAGATAGATAGATAGATAGATAGATGAGAATTATGAAGAATTGGAATACCACATTATGAAAACTTCTTATTTAGGATATATTTATGTAATGCTTTATAATTTACAGAGTGCTTTGAAATCCATAGATGCACAGAAGGATAAGCTAGCAAAGTATATTCACTTGACTAAGGTGCATATAAATGAAGTCCAGTCAGTATCTCACAATGTAGAGTTGGTTGTATTGATTCTCCAGATTTTCACATGCAGTAAGCTTTCTTAATATCAACAATTTTCAACTAATAGTCCACATATGGCTGTACTGCTTAAGGAATTTTTTGTGTTAACTAACAAAAGTGCCTGCCTTTCTCTTATCACACATTATTTTACTGAGGTACCAATTATTATGCCCTGAGGAAAGAAAAACTAATTTTATTATTAGCTTAGGTACAACACAACTAGGAAGCTAAATCTACTACAGAAAATCACTTCATATAAATTCTTTTAAAATTAACTGCACTTTTAGATTATTCATGCCACTGCTTCTCTCCAATAACATGGATAAGTGAAAGTTGATGAAATTGCTAAATTGAGTTCTTCAGAACAGCAAACTGGAAAGTTTCCAGGAAGTTAACACTTTTCTTGATTGAAGATCAAATCATTTATTTTAAGGAATAGTCTCTTCACAGTATCACCCCAGAGCATTTGAACTGGGGGTTTCAAAAATCACAGTTTGAAGTTTCTCATCTCACCAACTCCCACATCGAAGCTAGGGTCAAATATGTTGAAGTTATGAAACAATATACTCTAAACTAGAACCGAAGAATTTTTAAAAAGTGGAAGTTATAAGAAAGCTAAGCAAATGCAATCTCATTTTTTTTTTCTTACTTGCAGATTTTCAAACTTGAAGAGAAATGCTGTCTTCTGAAATCTTTATATCTTGTTACATAATCCCGTTAAAAAATCTAAGTCCTTTTAGGGGCTATATTTACTTGATTATTCTGATGAAATTACATGAATAATTTAAAAATATTGGTTTGCAATATTGAAATGGTTGATTGGCTAGAAAAATTGCTTACTTATTTTGAAGCTGTACAGGCAATCAGATTATACATGCTCTGCATTAGCTCTTTTGATATTTCACTATATATCCAAGTTTTTCACATATTCTTCCCGCTTTAGTATTTTTTCAACATCTTAGTTTCCAAAGAGTTTCAATAACTTTTTTTTTTAATTTTTTTTTAATGTTTTATTTATTTCTAGGAGAGAGAGAGACAGCGTGAGCAGGGGAGGGTCATAGAGAGAGAGGGAGTCACAGACTGAAACAGGCTCCAGGCTCTGAGCTGGCAGTCAGCACAGAGCCCGACGCGGGGCTCGAACCCACAAACCGCGAGATCATGACCTAAGCGAAAGTCGGACGCTTAACCGACTAAGCCACCCAGGCGCCCCAAAGAGTTTCAATAACTTAAGTAATTAGTGTACCCTACTGCCTTCTTGGTAATGACATCTAAATGCAATTTCCTGGGGTGCCTGGGTGGCTCAGTCACTTAAGCGTCCAACTTCGGCTCAGGTCATGATCTCACGGTTTGTGGGTTCAAGACCCATGTCAGGCTCTGTTGCTGACAGCTTGGAGCCTGGAACCTGCTTCAGATTCTGTGTCTCCCTGTTTTTCTGCCCCTCTACCACTCATGCTCTGTCTCTCTCTCTCTCAAAAATAAATAAACATTAAAAAGTAAATAAATAAATAAATGCAATTTCCCTTTTGCTGATTTTCTAGTGGAGTTCCTCTGATGATACATCTCCCTGTGAGGGGATTTCACTAGTAACCTAACGGGTAGATTCATGACAAGTCCTGGAGGACACTTTTCTAGCAGTTTCTGCCAGTATCACTCTAGTTACTTCTCTGTCACTCAGTGGTCAACACTGCACTTCTCCAGCAAGGTCTGGATCTGGTCTTGGGTGGTCCCCTTCTGTACATGTCTTCACTCTAGGGGTAGTAGCTACACATGTATACATTTCTCTTACGTTCGAGTTTTCTTGTACCTTATTCACCAATTCCTCATTACTCTATTTCCCTGTTGTAGTTAATAACTTTTTATATTAAGTTCTTCAGAGTACTTTGTGGTTTCTACCTCCTGATTGAATTCTGATAAACACATATTCTATAGGGATGATAGTAAAGTGAGGCTGAACAAGATTTTCACTTCCTCTTCGCTGCTCACGAATATAGAAGTTGACCGTAAAAATAATAAATGCTGATAGAGTTTATTCTTGTGGAAAATATAGTCCCACCAAAAATGGTGAAACTTAAAATGGAAAGTGGAGAAGACAGATGCCAATGTCTTCAATTAATGTGATGAAATAAACAGGTGGTCAGAAAATGACAACCATGATCCAGAACACAAGGCAATTCATATGAATGAAGACTAGTCTTTAGATAGTCTGTACAATCTTATGTCAGAATATTTAAAATGAAGGGGAGTGTGGGTGGCTCATTCGGTTAAGTGTCTGACTTCGTCTCCTATCATGATCTCACAACTTGTGAGTTGGAGCCCTGCGTGGGGTGCTTTGCCGAGCCTCTTCAGATTTTGTATCTCCCTCTCTCTTTGCCTCTCCCCTGACTCAGGTGTGCTCTTGGATGTGCATGTGCACTCTCCTCTCTCTCTCTCAAAAATAAATAAACATTAAAAAATTTTAAAAAAGAATATTTTAACTGGTTATCAAGAGCCTAAAGAATGTGTGGGTTTTATGAGTGTGAAACTTAGACTTTGAACTAAAAATACAGAATTGAGAAAATACTTGTTACTAACCCCCCGACACACACCATTTTTCCTTTGCTATATAAAATATAAGTGACTGAATTTGTTTTACTAAAGGCAACTTCAGAGAAATTGTCTCCTTGATGAACAACCCAAGTCTATTTACCAGACTTTTTTTTTTGTTTGTTTGTTTCCTACTCCAAAAGAGTACTCTATTTTTAATCATTGTTTATTTTTTAAAAGAATTCAGCTAGCAATTTTTAGGTCAATAGTCACTACACATTCTTGGATAATGTCCAGTAACCTTGGATATGTAATTAGAACAGATGGCAATGTAAACAAAATTGATACATTTCTAGCTTCTTAAGCACAACCTCTAATTAATTGAACATATATTAAGGTAATTAATTGTGATATTTTAATTGAGAGTAGTTAAAGGAAATTTTGATCACTTCAAAAACTGCAAACTACAAATATTGTAGCATTATCAGTTATAGATTTTATAGGTAAAGTGCCAGATTACCATAAGAAATAGTTTATTTTGTGGGCTCTGAACTTTAAAAAAATCAAGATTAATATTTAATTCTACTTGATTTTTAAAAAATCAGATGACTTAGAGCTAATACCAAACTAAAGTCAAGATCTTATAAATAGCTGAAAATCACAAATCCAATTAATTTCTCAAATTATAAAAATGACAATTTCTGAAAAAATCTTTAAACAGGCCTTCTTTTAAAAAAGCTCTTTGAATAATTTCTAGATTAAAGATTTCCAAAAAATTTTCAAGACAATCAAATCTAAAAAATTTATTGTGAACTGTAGTCTCACAGCCTTTAAACATGCACTTTATTTAAATAAACTGATACTATTTCACCTTAAATCATTTTCTGATAATTAATATAAAAATCTTTAAAACATAATTTAATAAGCATTAATGTTATCAGTTTTGCTCTGAGTAATTACAACTTAATTTTACAAAACAAAAACATTGAACAAATACATTTTATAAAACAAATCACACTGTTCCGGTCTTTTCTGGCATTTTAATTTTGTCCAAAATATCTTTTTTTTAATGTTTTATTTATTTCTGAGAGACAGAGAGAGAGAGAGAGAGAGAACGTGAGCAGGGGAGGGTCAGAGAGAGAGGGAGACACAGAATCCGAAACAGGCTCCAGGCTCTGAGCTAGCTGTCAGCACAGAACCTAATGCGGGGCTCAAACCCACAACCCTTGAGATCATGACCTGAGTCAAAGTTGGACGCTTAACCAACTGAGCCACCCAGGCACCCCATAATTTTGTCCAAACTACCTTTAACAGTGTGGTGCCACTTGCCCACACCTATATCAAAGCCTAATTTTAACTTGAGGCTAAGACTTTTATTTTTTTGCCTTGGGAAACATTCTGTAACTTAATAGCAGACACCTTTCTTACTAATGTAACTGAAGCTGAGTCCTGATTTTGATAAATGTGTTTGTTTCCAATATGAACTTTTGATCATTCTTTTCAAGTAAATGGATGTCTATATTTTCTTTTCTTCACAAGGGCAGGTGGTCAATGCTTTTTCTCAGAACACCTTCCTTTATGCGAATCTCCTCCTGTCTGCTCAGGTGCCTCAAAAACTACTGTGCCATCTTAGAATCCCCCAATGGTAACTACTTTTCTTTGTCTCTTCTGTGGTACACTGAGTTACTGCCCAGCTACTATGCTCAGCCTGCTAGCTGGAGCTTCCTCTGAACAGAAAACAGAACTTCCTCAGGACACATCTATCATAACCCCTAAACTGCATACATTTTGATATGTTGGTTCAACAGTTAGTCTCATTACCTTAAAAGATAGTATTCTATTTTAAAACACAAAGTTTGACAATGTAACCATTTCCCATAGACTTGGTTTAAAATACCCAATCAGCTCAATTTATTCTGGGAAAGACAATATTCACCTGAATAATCACTATTATTTCAAGGTTTTTAAAAATGTTTATTTATTTTTGAGAAAAGAGAAAGACAGAACATGAGCAGGGCAGAGGCAGAGAGAGAGGGAGACACAGAATCTGAAGCTGGCTCCAGGCTCTTACTGACAGCAAAGAGCCCAATGCAAGCTCAAACTCACCAATTGCGAGATCATGATCTGAGCCAAAGTCAAACACTTAACCAACTGAGCCACTCAGGGGACCCTCCCCCATTTTTTTATTTCTAAGCACAAATCTAGGAATACACTGAGTACTATGTGTACTCAACAATCTGCACATCTTTGTTTAAACTTTGCAGTTATAAATTAACATGAGGTATCACTAATGTAGAATTTGACTAATGAATCAACTAGATTGCCCATTTCTCCAGGAAGACTTCTGAGTCTAATGTGTTCTTCGAAAAGCCCAGTTCACTGTTAGTTTTTTCCACTCTTCATGCAATGCCATTTCAATGTTAATGTCATTATTTTGCTTTGCAAATTTTATTAAACTCTATGTTCTGATAATTATGTTTAATAGTCCTTTTCTTGGAAAATACTTTTTTAACACGTGTGGTTTTAGTGAGAGTTAGCCATAACATTAACTTTCACCAGGTGCCATCTCCTGCCCTTTGTTGCATGGATGGACACATGATGCAAGGGGGCAAAGAGCATTTTATTATCTTTCTTTAGTTTATGTTGCTGTGAGTATGGACACACTGGAAAGATTATCTTCCCTCTTACTCTTTTTTTTAGGGCTTAAGCTAATTTAGTTTTAGTTTCTATCATTTACAGTGAAACACCTTGACTGATGTAAAATTTAGCACTTACTCTTTCGATTCATTATCACCATTTTCGTGTCAGTAATCTTTGATTCCACTATATCCTCTTGTATATTTTTAATTAGTTTGTTTATTTTGAGAGAGAGAGACAGAGAGACAGAGAGAGAGTGCACAAGCTGGGGGGAGTTGGGAAGAAGAGAGAGAGAAAAAGAGAAAATCCCAAGCAGGCTCTGTGCTGTCAGCTCAGAGCCCCACATGGGGCTCAGTTACACTAACTATGAGATCATGACCTGAGCCAAATCAAGAGTCAGATGCTTAACCAACTGAGCTACCCAGGCGTCCCTATCCTCTCCCATATTTTTACAGGACTTCCCATATACCTACAGATTCCATTGACATCTGATGAGTCAGTTATTGGCCTACTGCAGGACTGACAGGGGTCTACAATAGCAGGAAATGAGCATTTCACTTCAGGTGTGATTTAGAGGGAACAGCAGGTAGAATTGTGCTTCACGGGATCCCTGTAAGACAGGAAAGTCCCTATGCACACAGATAATTTAAAGGAATTTTACTCAACACCATAAATAGAGGGAAAATGGAGAAAACTATGGAAACTGAGAAGATCAAAGTTTTAATCACTCTTCAGAATATCTTCATCTCCACTAAGTAAGAGCATTAATATGCTCTTGGATAATATCATTAATAACTAAATCAGTGGTAGGAGCAGAGGCATGGAAGACTGACTTATTATTATCCAGCCCCAAAGTGTTTCAGACTGGTGGTATTGTGAGAAGTAATATTTATGAGTCACTAATGCAGTGTCATTTTTTAAATTCCTTTCAGGATTAAAAAGACCAGCAGTTCCCAAGTAAAGTGGTATCACTAGTTAAGATTAGGCATAACTATACCTCTCTACATGTTCCCATTTTAGGTTGCTACACTGTTCTTATTGACAGTTTGTTAGCCACACTGAGGATTTAGTAAGTTATGCAGGTATGAGCCATTCTAGTATCATGTCACATTTATAGCTACATAAAGGCATAAGACATAAAGCTGGATACATTAGATAAAATTTTATGACTTCATGACAATACAATTACTAAAGACATTTGTTGAGTAGGCAAAATTACTGTATATGACTTACTTCTAAACTTTGGCAGCACTTGGTTTTGAAACATTATATTTTTTTCAAACATTCTGATATACCATTTTACATTTGTTTTGTTTATGATCAGTATAGTTACACATAGAAAATGTATAACACTGTGTTAAATTAAGATATTCAACTCAGCTATCAGAAATTTCATTTTATATTTTTATTTTACTTTATGTGACTACAAACACGTCTAGAGTTATTGAAGAGGTGATAATAAATGGGGCATAATCACTTCATATAAATTCTTTTAAAATTGCTTTCTGGATCTCAGTCTGTGGTCTTCCTCAGATCCTTACCACATAAGGACTCCTTATGCAACAGCTCACAACATGAAAGTGTGCCTTGTTAGAGCAAGCAGGTTAGAATAGCTAGGAATAAAATAACATATTCTTAATGAGGATAGTGGTTTATGATAACTTCAGTTCTTGGATATTTATGATATAAAGCTAAAATTATCTATTAAGATGTCAAAAACAGTTTAAATAATCACCCTACAGTGTGATTATACAAGTGAGATTATAAAAAGACTGTCTTCTCTCTTGTTTCCCCCTCTCTTCTGGCTGTTTTTGCTTGCTCACTCTAATGACTCAAACTTTCATGATTTGGTGAGCTGTCTCACCGAGACTCCTATGGGATAAGGGACTGAGGAGGGCCACTGACTGACAACAAGCAAGAAACTAAGACCCTCATTCCTACCTGAGAGTTACTATTTCCTAACAAGTGATTGAGCATGTTGAGCCTTCCTCAATTGAGCCTTGAGATAACTGCAGCCCTAGCTAAAGTCTTCATGGCTTGTGAAAGACCCTGAGACAGAATAACAGCAAAGTCACACCTGAATTCCTCACACTCTGAAACTGTAAGATAATAAATGTTGTTTTAAGTCACTGACCTTTGGGTTAATTTGTTACACAACAATAAATAATCATCACCATAGAATTGTATTTTGCATTCTTCTATTGTTTCAATCTCTACTGATTGCTTGTTTTTGTTCCTCTCTAGTTACTATACTGTATATTTGGTATTTCCTCTTTTCCCTTGTACAAACTTCAAAGGTGTTTCTATTCTTTACTTTTTTATTTCTTTTTCAGCATTTTTAAAGAACCAGGAATTAAATGTATCTGTCTTTACGTTATTTATTTATGATATCACTTATTGATTTACTATATCTTTTAAAAGTTTAAGGCATAAAACTAATGTCTATTTCTTGGAAATCTTAAGTTTGCTTGTGGCAAAGTTCACAGCTCACCTTTGTGTTTACCCCGTGGACATAAAAATGAAAGGTATATCCTTTAATCCTTTAAGGAAAAGCTCTAAATATATTACACTAAATTGAGTTTCTTTAGTAAAATTATTCTATAAACTATCTACTAGATATTTATTATTGAAGATATAAATTACACTCTCTGCCATAATTTTATTCACACCAAATTCTCCTTGCATTTCTAGTAAGTTTGTATTTATGTAATTAGTTTCTTCAGACATTATATAATGTCATTCTTTTTTCTATTTTTAATGTTAATCATAAATTTTCTTTTCTAATATATGTTTTGCCAGTTCTTGATTTCTGTGTTGGTGAGTTTGGGCAGCCATAACAAAATACCATCCAGCTGAGTGGCTTAAATAACAGAAACAATTTATTTTCATAGTACTGGAGGCTGAGAAGACCAAGATCAAAGTACTGGCTGATATGATTCCTAGTAAGAGGTCTTTTACTGCCTTGTAGACACGACTTTTCACTGTGTCTTCACATGGCCTTTCTCGGTGCCAGATCTCTCTCTCTCTCTCTCTCTCTCTTTCTTCTTCATCTTATAAAATTACTAATTCCAACATGAGGACCCCATGTTCATCATTTAATCAAATTCTCATTATCTCCTAAAGGCCTCATCTTTAAATATCATCACACTGGGGGGTCAGGGCTTTCAAAATATGAATCAGCAATAGGAGGAACATAAGCACTCAGCTCATAACAATTTCCAAACTTTTTCTCCATGACATTGTTTTAAACAGATTATTTCTTTTTTTTTTTATAATTTTTTTTTTAATGTTTTATTTATTTCTAGGAGAGAGAGAGAGAGACAGTGTGAGCAGGGGAGGGTCAGAGAGAGAGGGAGTCACAGACTGAAACAGGCTCCAGGCTCTGAACTGGCAGTCAGCACAGAGCCCGACGCGGGGCTCGAACCCACGAACCGCGAGATCATGACCCAAGTGAAAGTCGGACGCTTAACCGACTAAGCCACCCAGGCGCCCCTAAACAGATTATTTCTAATAAGATGCCTAAGTAAAGTTCTTGATTCAGTCTGTGTCTTTTTTAATAGAAGTGAGTCCATTCACTCTTTAAAGGAAGAAAATATGATTTAATAATTGCTTATTATATTTTTCAGAGGCTAACGAGGTCTGTAATATAAAAGAATGGAAAAAAAAGAGTAAAAAGAAAGATGTGGCAGAAATCTTGCACAAGCAATTTAGTACCATCTGGTCAGGCAATATAAGGGAATTAGTCCTACTTTCTAGTTTCCTGTGTAGACACACCTTTACTGCTTCTGTTGACCCTAACAGCAGACTATATTTCTACTGAATATCCATACTTTGGGAAACTTTATAAAACTTTCAAGTTCTGCTTTGATCATCTGTTCTATGAAAGTCATATTGTAGTCAATAAAAATATTTCAAGTATGTATTTATTATTAATGCTAATTTTATTGCAGCATGACTAAATGATATGTTCTGTTTTATTTCTACTTTAAAAACCATGAAGCTGTCATTATGACTTACTAATTGTCACTATATTCTCAAAGCTATGTATTATGCAAAATTTCAAACTTAAAGATTCATGGAAAGAATAACATAATGATGTAATTTATTTAATAATTATTAACATTTGCCATGTCTGGATTATTTGCATGTATAGTTCTAAATATAAATATATACATATACAAAGATAAATGGTATAGGAATCACATATGTAAGTATTGCTACTTATTTGGAATTGATTTGAAAACTGTCTGAAAAATCATAATACTTTATCACTAGGTATGCATTATATTTTTAAAAATACCTTCCTATCTAAAACTACTTAATAATTATTTTGTAGAATTATTTAATTTCTAGTTCATCTTTAAATTTCCCTAAACATACCATTGTGAAAGAAATAGCAATTACACACACATTTTCTTTTTTTTTTTTTAAATTATCCCTTTTATTTTTATTTACTTTTTTTTATTTTTTTATTTTTTACAAATAGTTTATTGTCAAATTAGTTTCTACATAACA
>NW_024081703.1:592341-610221 GCF_003009895.1 Hyaena hyaena
TAAGGGAGTTCTATTGTTAGTTTCCTGAGGAACCTCCACACTGTTTTCCAGAGGGGCTGTACCAGTTTACATTCCCACCAACAGTGTAGGAGGGTGCCCGTTTCTCCACATCCTCGCCAGCATCTACAGTTCTCTGATTTGCTCATTTTAGCCACTCTGACTGGCGTGAGGTGGTATCTCAGTACACACACATTTTCAAATAGGTCACTTATTGGTCTTGGTTGTTATATTTTGTTAACCTCACTTCTCTAAAAAACAACATTGAAATAAATATACAAAGCTGTTTAACTGATTGTAGAAAGGCCCATATTCTCTATTTGTATGATTGTTTTCTCACAGTGTTATGTCACCATTTCCTATAGTTCATGTAGACTGGAAGTCAGATTGCTCTAATCTAAAGGATGGTTTGTATACAGGGTAAATACTTATGGTAAGACCATTTCATAGATGATGCTAAGCACTTTGTGTTGAATCACATCAGAGTCCCTTGATTCCAGGCTATCTCATTTTTAGTAATGCTAATTTAAACACCATGTTTTAAAGAATATAAATACCAGATCTCAAAATATAAAAGAATGCCATTCCTTTTAGAATTAGCAAGAATCGTGTTAGAGACTTTGAGCCTATGCAAATATTCTGTTCCCTGATAGTTTTTGACTGATGTTTTTTTGGTGATCATTACAGGAATCAATTATTTCCTCATAGGTTAAAACAATGATGCTCTGATTCATCATTGTTTCTAAATTTATCTGCCATTCCTTTGCAGTTTTGTTTGAACTGCTATTCTTGCTTTAAAAAGGCAAGGTAAGCAGTTACGATTTTAACTTATCAATTTTATAGAGGAAGAAACTGATATAATGATTACCACCACTGGTGGAAAATTTTTCCAAAATCGTTTTAGTACCTTAATGAAAAATTAATTATTTTTCAAAAATATGAAATGATAATTAAATGCTTGATAGATTCATTATAAATAGCTTTTCAGTAAGTAGTTATGAAATATTTTCCTCCATGAATATTAAATGCGTTTTTTTCTTTTTTTTTTTCAGTATCATTATGACTTAAAGGATGATGATTTAACTTTTAACAGTAAATTTTAGGCATTATTTTTTCTAATGTTTAAATTACTCCAGTTGTGGCCATTGGAGCACCTTAAAATAGGATTTTTTTGTCCATGTGACATGACTCTTCTCATAAGTTGTCATGTATCCTTGTTTTTTAACATAAAAAGTTGTTCATGATTACTTTATACTTTGTTCTCTCTAGACCTGCAATCAGTTCTATTTCTAAGGAGCCATGATTTGGTTGTTGTGTAAATGATATTTGGAAAAAAAAACAACAACAACTGGGAATGAACTGTGTTCGTTCCTGTTGGACAGTAGCAGGAAATAATTTTTGTTTAAAATAATTTTGAGTTTATTTTTATATTGCCATTCAATAATAAAATTTTTTAAAAAATATTTTTAATTTTATACTTGTATATATTTGTAAATATTGATTCTAATTACATATATGCATTTGTCTTGTTATTTTGTGTACATGAATAAATTCAATATAATAATATGATAAAATTACTGATATCAGCTTAAGATTTTTTTTTATGATTTTTGTTTCTTAAGAATACATACTATGAGAAGGGGGAGGGATACAAAGGGTTGAGATAATGAAAATATTCTAAAATTGGCTATGGTGATGGCTGCACATATCTGTAAATATAATTAAAAATATTAAATTTGCACTTTTAATGGATCAACAGTATATAAATTGTACTTTAATAAATTATTAAAAGTATATTCCCTTATAAATGTTTACTCAAATCCTTTGTATCATTTTATTTTTGTATCACAACTTTTTATTACTGAGTTATAAGTTTTCTTTGTATATTATAGATACAAGTTCCTTATCTGATATGCTATTTGCAAACATTTTTCATTCTGTGCATCACCTTTTCACTTTCTTGCTGGTGTCCTTGATATTTAAAATTTGGCGAAGTTCAATTATCTGTTTTTCCTGTAGTTACTTGTGCTTTTGACATAATTTATAAGAAAAGATTCTCATACCCAAGGTAACAAAGATTTACTCCTATTTCTATTTCTAAGACTATTATAGATTCAGCTCTTAAAATTGGAACTAGAATAAATTTGTAATTAATATCTGTGTATAATGCAGAATAGGGTTCTAACTTTCTTGTTTTGCCTGTGTACATCCAGTTGTCCATACACCATTTGTTGAAAAGACTGTTCTTTTTTCACTGAATTCACTTACTACTCTTGTCAAAAGGAAGTAAGAGTAAAATGTCAAACTTCCACACACCTAATAATATCAGTAAATGGAGAAAGAAGTAATTATGGATAATAGCTTGCTAAATTTAAACAAAATGTTTTAATAATATTTTCTTGTCATGGGTTAATTTATGTAACAATTAAGGGAAGCTTGGAGAAACAAACAAAATCATAGTCTTTGGAAAACTATGGTTTCAACATATGAAAAATATTTTTTCATAACTTCCTTTATCTCATTTATCTCAGTTACGCCTTACCTGCTACTTTTAATTTTTATTGTTTCCCAGATGACTATAGTGATCCATTCTGTTCTCTAAACTCTACTGTTATTGATTCCATTGCAATTACAGTATAACATACATTTTAGAGGATTTCCCTGGCATGGAGTTGTGGGTTCTTAGTGATTTGTATAAAATCTTACAGAAATTATTTTGTCTCCTGGTATGATTATGAAACCCCTCTTGAATTCTCAGAACTGCTACAATCACATTTTTTAGTTTTTTTCGATTTCTCATGAAATTTAAATGTGAATTGAGGTGAAAAGAGACCTGAATGTATATGCACAGATTGTTATGATGAACTGGAATGCTCTATATTTCAAGGATTTTTTTCAAATGTTACTTCCTTTTCCAACTTTTTTTTGGGGGGAAGAGGAGAAAGACTCAAGAGGGAGCATGAGCAAGAGAGGGGCAGAGGAAGAGGGCGAGAGGAAACCAGGCTCCACTCCCAGTGTAAAGCGCATCTCCAACTCGGGGCTCGATCTCATGACTATGAGATCATGACCTGAGCAGAAATTAAGAGTTCAACACTTAACACTGAGTCACCCAGGCACCCTGCTTTGTCAACATTCTAGAGCTATGACCCAAAGTGTGTACATTTTTGATGTACAATTTAACTTTTTATAAATCTATATTTGTACATTTCTTATAATTTGATAACCACATGTTTCCATGACTGTTTCTCCTATTTAGAAAACTGAAAGATGATGCCTTAATTATTTTTGGATTCTTAAAACAAAATATGGGCTTAAAATTATAAGTTGAAATAATGTGTATTAACATTATGCTCAATGTCCTGAACAATTTTATCATTCTATATAAAAAAATTATAGTAAGTATTCACAAATGATGCCTATTTTAATTTGAATATTATATGACTATATTGGTAAATATAAAATAAAGTACATTGATTGGTATATGTCTATATCACATTAAGTAATATAAAATAACAAAAATCTCTTGTCCCCATTACAGCTTTGAACTTACTCATTGTGTGTTAATCATTTAAACTCTTTGAAGCTTAGTTTACCTATACATAAACTGAGAATGATTTCTGCCTTACTTCATTTGTTTACATGCATTGCTCATCAACAATGGAGCAGAAAATTATGCTTGGTTATTTACCACTGACAAGAAAATTAAGCAAAGCATTATCACTACACTGAAGAGCAAAAATATGAAAATCAAATGATATAAAGCATGTTAAACTAAAAAGTAAATTTTAATATGCAATGTAAGGCATTCTTATTACATGTATATCTATATATTTGCTACCACCAAAGTGAGCACTACATGCATATCTTTGTAAAAAGGTTAAAATATGAACACAAACTAAGTTGTACCCCACAAGAGTAGTCTGATAAAATTGAAGAACCTGAGGCTAATAGTATCTATTGTGTTATTTTTGTTGTTTATATATAAAATTAAACTGTAATGAAAATAGTGTTTGCTTAACAGGAAAGCACCAATGTACTATATAATGTATAAAATTTGACTTACTGTGTTCAGATGCAAGTGAAATGTTAAGGGAATGAATGATTCTCTAGGGCAGTGTTTGGCAAGGCCTATGGGTGAAGTTTGTCCTGCTGCCTGTTGTTGTAGGGCCTGAGAGCTAACATAGGTTTTTATAGTTTTAGATGATCGGAAACTATTTTTCACAAAGAATAATAATCTTTTAGGTTAGTTGAAAATGACAGGAAATTCAAGTTTCAGTGTTGTTATGAGCTGAATTGTGTATTCCCCAAAATCATAGGTTGAAGCTTCAATACCCAGTACCTCAGAATGTTGACTATATTTGGATACAATCTTTAAAGAGGCGATTAACTTAAAATGAGGACATTATTGTAGGTCTTACTCCAATATGGCTCTTGTCTTTATAATAAAAGGAAATCTGGATATACAAAGAGACACCAGGAATGTGAGCGCAGAGAGGAAAGACCATGTAAGGACATCAGAAGTGGTATCTGCAAGCCAAAGAGAAAGACCTCCAGAGAGGCCAAACCTGCTTGCTGTTAAAAACAAAACCACAGGCCTAAAAGGCATTCTTTAGGCCAAGTCCCCAAACTGGGGTTTAATTCCTAATCTAATTGCAATCTCAAACTTCCTCAGAAATACATTCTTTTTTTTCTTTTAAAAATTTTTTTGAAGTTTATTTATTTACGAGAGATAAAGACAGCCAGAGCTGAGGAGAGCCAGAGAGAGGAGACACAGAATCCAAAGGAGGTTCCTTTGGATATGGGGCTCAAACTCACGAGCAACGAGATCATGACCTGCGCCAAAGTCAGACGCTTAACAGACTGAACCACCCAGGTGTCCCAGAAACACATTCTTAATGAGTTGGTGAGGAGTTTTCTGGTAGATGCCAGTGAGTTTGCCACATGGGTACTCTCCATCCCCAAAGAATGATGATATAATCTGCATAAAACCCCTTGCTTTCCCCCTTAGGCCTTGTCTGAAATTATCCCTTTCTTTTGCCAGTAATTTCTTTTTGCCCCATCTTCCTTCTATAAAAACTTTACATTTTGCACAACTCCTCAGATCTTCCCTCAACTTACCAGATGGGATGCTGCCTGCTTCATAAATCATTTAATAAAGTCAATTAGATCTTTAGAGTTACTCAGTTTAATTTTTGTTACTTAACTCTGTCTACACCTTGATTTTGGACTTGTAGCCTTCAGAACTGTGATAAAATAGATTTCTCATGCTCAAGCCATTAATATATGGCATTTTATTATGGCATCCCTACCAAACTAATACCAAATATCCAAAATTAAAGTATCAAGAAATAAAACCACATAAACAGCCATGGGGATTGTTTGTTTCTTTTCTTTGGCTGTTTTTTACTCCAAAGGTAGAGTTGTGGTTGTGATAGAAATCATATGGCCTGAAAGACTAAAATATTTACTATCTGGCCTTTTGCAGAAAATGTTTGACAATTCCTGGTGTAAGTTTTGAGAAGATAAGAACTTTAGCAAAGAAATTTATATAATGCTGTGATTTTGAAAAGACTCCCAAAAATGTTTTAAATATTAATTAGGGAGATGCTACATAACAGTAACTTTACTCTCCCCCATTTCTGTAGCATGCAAAATAAAAAAGACAGTTCTAAATAAGTTAGGGTTGCAGTATTTCAGCAGCACATGTGTAAAGTAATTCCTTAATCAAAAGTACCATTACTGTTAATAGTGAGAAACTGATTATTACTTTCATGGTAAAACTATAAAATTCTGTAAGGTAAAAGATAAAGATCCAAAAGTTAATGTTCATGCTGATGTACCTGGAATCATTAAGCCATGTGTTGAGAATTGTCAAAGAAACTCATGTGAATCCATAAGAAAAGTTTTAATAGAAGGCTAAGAATAAGATGACAATTTAGCTGTGGTAGATTAAGTAGAGGCGTTATAGTAAAGAGTTAATAACAGAAGCAGCGATAGCACTGGTATTGCTATCAAGTGATTTTTATTTTCTTTCTTTCTTTTTTTTTTTAAATGTTTTTTATTTATTTCTAGGAGAGAGAGAGAGAGAGGCAGCGTGAGCAGGGGAGGGTCAGAGAGAGAGGGAGTCACAGACTGAAACAGGCTCCAGGCTCTGAGCTGGCAGTCAGCACAGAGCCCGACGCGGGGCTCGAACCCACGAACCGCGAGATCATGACCTAAGCGAAAGTCGGACGCTTAACCGACTAAGCCACCCAGGCGCCCCAAGTGATTCTTATTTTCTTGAAAATTGGAAGAAGTGAAAAAATAATGCGAGAAAATGTCAATCCAACTTTTCTTTTGAAATTTGGGAAAATACTATATCTCTAGGGACATAGTAGGTGTAAAAAATTACAAATGCCTAAGCCTTCCAAAGAGAGAAGACTGTCCCAGTCCCAAGGGACTGAGGTGCATGATGAAAAAGAGCTTCCTTGCCAAAAACTGTTGGATTGGGTTTCCGCAGCTTTATTCAGTACAAAAACATATTGTAGGCAGTAACCTAGGTCTCCCAGCAACACAGACACACAAGAGGATGTGAGGTCCATTTCATGAACTCACACAATTAAATGCTCTAAATAGTTGTGTTCTTATTCAATATGGAAGGTACAAAGGAAAACAAATGAACGGGTTTAGTACCATTGTATTCTGTAGTCTATAAATGGATGCCCCTACTGTGTGCCAGATGCTCTCACTGGATCTGAGATACAGAGAAGTATGAAACAAGATACTTGTGCTCTTATAGGTAATAGACTTATGGAGGGAAAAGAGCTGTCTTTAAGCAATAAACTTTATAAATCTTTATTGGGCACTCTTCTTTAGATGAGTCCTAATATGTATTTGATAACTATTAAGAATTTAGTTGTTGGGGCGCCTAGGTGGCTCAGTCAGTTAAGCATCAGACTTTGGCGCAGGTCATGATCTTACAGTTCATGGGTTCAGGTCCCGAATAGGACTCTGTGCTGACAGCTAGCTCCGAGCCTAGAGCCTGTCTTCAGATTCTGTGTCTTCCTCTCTCTCTCTGATCTTCCCCTGCTCATGCTGTCTCTCTCTCTCTCTCTCAAAAATACATAAAACATTAAAAACATTTAAGAATTTAGTTGTTGAAGAATTGCATAGTGATAGATGAAAATTTAAGAAAAATTACCAGATCTTTGATTTGACATATATCAGATGCTCCAGGAGAGGAAAGGAGTGCCATATGCACCATACTTAGATTTCTTCCATGTAGAAAAATTGTAATTTCATAGGCATGCTAAAAGCAATTTTATTTTTCATAAAACTGCTTCCTATAAATCCATCAGAAGCTAGAATGTGTGAGACATATACATGATACAAGATGGAAAGTAGGGAGTTAAATAATGATTTTTTAGAATTTGTTTTTTATTTTTTCGAAAGAACTTTAATGTTTATTTATTCTGAGAGAGAGAAGGAGAGAGAGAGAGAGAGAGAGAGAGAGAGAGAGAGAGAACGAGCAGGGGAGGGGCAAAGAGAGAGAGATACAGAATCTGAAGCAGGCTCCAGGCTCTGAGCTAGCTGTCAGCACAGAGCCTGACACGGGGCTCAGACTCACGAACCAGAGATCAGCACTTGAGCCTAAGTTGGTCACTTAACCAACTGACCCACCCAGGTGCCCCAAGTAATGATTTTTTAAAATGTGGAGACGGTGGAGAGAATTAGCTTCTTACTTTCCATATCATGAATTCAGGGAATTTTAACACCTCTATCTACTTAGAGTGAATTATGTTTTAATCCTGAAGTAATTTCTTTCAGATGTCAATTAAACAAATTAAATATATTTAGAAAACTTTCTTGGGAATTCATGTCTCCGGTGTGCAGTAGATGCAGAAGTTCTATATCCTTGTGTTCCTGGTTGGTACAAAGTTGACAGTAAGTGAAAGTCACTGTTCTCTAATATGTTCTTATTTTAATTATGATAAATTAGTCTTTGGTGGGTTTGTTTTTGTTTTTGTTTTGTTTTGTTTTTGGTCAAATTGTAACGTGTTCCACTATTTCTGTCTCAGGATATTTGTTGGTTTACCTAGTAAAATTTTGTGTCAAATTTACCTAAGGCAGAACTTATCCTCATATCTTTATGGTAATTTCTTCAAATAAAGTTTATATTCAGATGAAAGAGCTCTGTCCCATCCTCATTGCTATTGTATTCCCTAAGGTAACAAAATTTACTAGATTATCTTTTTAGGCACTAAAAGCAATAGCAATTAGAAAAAAAGGTGCTGTTTAATTTACGTGCTCTTTATTTCAAACTGTTGTTCAGTTAATTTCATTTATCCATTTAATTACCTGCCATTATTTAAGCATTTTTAATCATTTTGCATCTTCTTACTTTGTTAATATAGATGATAGTGACCAAACTTTTTATAATAACCCTAACAAAACCTCCAATTGGAAAATGTGAAATCTCATCTGGTGTGTATTGCAGGTAATTAAAGGAAGGAAGATAGAATAAGGAAGGTAGAAAGAAAAGCAGGTAAAAGAAAAGAAAAAGAAAAGGAAGTGGAACAAAAGAACAAAAGTAGGGAGGAAGCAGGAAAAAAAAGAAAGGAAAAAGATAAGAAATGAGAAAGCATTTAGTAACAGAAAATTTAGCAACTCTCACATAAGTAAGGTTCATTTGTATTAGAGTTCAAGAAGAATAAAAAATGTTAAATGGGTAGATATGAGCAAGGCTGATATAGATTAAACAATCAAAAATATTCATTGGAATAAATTTTGTTTACTTAAATAACACCTAGAAATATATATATATATTCAATTCAGATGATTATTCTAATATTTTAAATGCATATGACACTTGGGTGGCTTAACATACTATTTACGAATTATAACACACATTTGTTGTCTAATTTGTCACTAATATATAATCATATATCTTATATTGTAAAGTTAGTCTTTTTCTGTTTTCTCTCTCCCTTTTTCCTTACTAACTTTTTTCATTTCATTGTTTTATTTTTCTTGCTGTCTCTCACTTTTTCTTCTTTGTTTCTTTTTTAAAATCCATTTCTCTCTTATTCTTCCTTACATAAGATCATAAGAGTCATGGTGGGACCTAAAGAGATGGCTTGGGGAAATACTAGCAATAAGGAAGAAGATACTGATATACTTCTTTAAAAATATCCCTTATAACTATGTATTCAAAATTAATTGTTTATAATATAAATGCAATGAAAAAATTGCAAAATTTCCAAACAAACAGGAATATGGGAGAATATTTCCTTGAGTATTAAAAAAATAATGTCATGGCCTATATAATAACAGTTTAAAATTCTGATCTTGATACAAGGAATTCTGAATCATTCCCTGGGCCTGGATGAAAGATGTTTTTCTTATATTCTTTTACCATCCAGGTGTATACCTAAGGGAATATATATTATTGATATATTATATTGATAATTATTATTGTTTTTATTTATTTATTATTTATTTATTTTTATAAATAAATTTAATTATTTATTATATTTATTTATTATTATTGATAATAATATTGATATATTATTACTCACTGCTAAGCTCCATTCATCCAACTGTGTGGTAGAAGAAAGAGTCAAGCTTTGCCCAGGACATTTTGTAGCCAACCTGCCTTTGCTTTGCTTTAGGTCTGCACAATGAAATAGATGTTTTCTTCCTTTTCCTCTAGCACTATCTTTCATGAAAAATTCATTTCTTCCATTACCCATCTCTAAGTAACTCTTTGTAAAAAACATAGACAAAAGGAAATGACCTTGAGTCCATTTGAATGACTAGTCCTGAACTATTGGCTTGCTGTTTTCTGCTCTCACTGTGAGTGTCACACTTCTTACACTGACGCTTGCATACAAATTGAGTTGCTGTTTTCTACTGTGTGTCACTCATACCAATTAGGTCCTCCAGACAGACCCCAGTCAGTTGGCTATTATTGAAGTAGGTTGGGTTCAAAGTTCCTCAGAAGGCTACAGTGCAAAAGTCTCAGTTTTTGAAACTTGCTAAATAGAAGTATTGGAATGAACAAAATGCTGTTGTTCTTTAAAATAAAAGGAAGTGTAATAAACCACAAAATTGTAAGCTAAGAAGTTATTATCATGATGCATTACTCTGTGTCTAACAATAATTATAATTGGAGTTCAGGAATGGCTACTTGCAATGGCTCAACACATGGACAGAAAAAAACAGTCAATAAAATCAAAGAGATACAAGATAATACTAAATAAAATGGTAATATAAATTCCAAAAATTATATACATTCCTTAGCATTCCTGGGTCACTTCCAGAAAATACAGATGCTTAAAATCATGCCCATTATTTTCAAAGGATAAACTTGAATCTCAAAAAGGGATAAATTCTATTAGTCAAAAATTATCAACATGGAATTTCAGAGACAGAAATATTCAAGGAAACTGCCAAACCTTCAGAAAGTTGTACTCAGGCATGTGACTGGGAAAAGAGTTGGAAATAGAGATAAACAATAATTCTTAAAATCTCAAAATAAAACCAAAGCCTCTTTATTCTGTATTTTGCAGCCATCTCATAACTTGTGATTGGTTGAATGATTCTTAGTCTGAAATAATTACTCCTAATAATCTCTTTTTTTTTTTTTTTCCTTTTAGGCTCTTTGTATCATTATTAAGCATGAAGACAGAGGACTTTTTAATTTTGTTTCAGAACTCTTGTTTTATTATTATAATGTAGAAGCAGTAAGAGTTTTATACATGTGTTTTCCTAGCTGTTCAAAGAGTAACACATGTATTCTTGTATGAACAACAGATTATGAAATGACCTTGATGTCTCATTTGGCACATATAAATCAGACTTTCAAGAAATATATTTTGTGCCTATGATCTTGTATGACCCATATATAAATAAAACTAGAGAAAGTTCACTGCCATCTATTTGCTTAAGGATATGTTCAAATACCTCAACATCATTCACAAGGCTAGTCAAGACACAGCACCAATCAACCTACCCTGTCTCTTCTATGCCATTGTCATCACACTTGACTGTGTCCAATAAAAGTTCTTATAAGGCAGTATTTCCACTCTCTATCCAAAAAGAATTCACATTTTTCCTCTTTATTAGAAGAGCCTTTGGATCTCAGCTTGGACTCCATTTCCTCTTTCTAAAGCAATTCTTTCTAAATCTTCAGGCTTAAATTTTTGTCTGTTCTTTGGGTTCTCAAGACATCCTGAACTTAAGCCATAGTTGTTTTTCCTTATCATTTCTACTGGAGTAAGTTGTATGTCACAATTACCAGTGAGATATATGTGAGTACACTGTGATTTTTTCAGCATTTAGCCAAACATTTAGCATACACTTTTTTTAGCTTATTCCCATGATACTATTTCCACCATGCCTATCTGTATGACTTTTTTATCCTGTAACATTGGATTCTGGTCCTGACAATTTAACTCCACCCCTCCCCAGGCCAACTGCCTTCTTCCCGTTCCCTTTATAGCCACTTGTAGTGTCCAATGGCTCTCTGATTTGTTCCATCTCCTGACATTTTTAGAATCTTAATTTTTCAATGAATAATCCTGATTAAGATCATGAAAAAGAAAATCATAAAGTAACAGAACTGTGAAGTGTTAGAAGAGAATGTTTACATACAAAAACAAGTTCAGAAGCTATAAAGAGTGATTAAAGTAAAATAGCATGAGCCATACTTTTTACAGAAACATTTCTACATGTGTTTTTAATCAAAGAATTATATAAAAATAAAGAAATTTTATATACATGAAACCCCAACATTGTAAAGACTAACATATCCAAGATTCTAGAGCTGTGATTTGAATTTTTATTAGTATGTCCTCATGGCCCATGCTATTCATGTGAAGAATGATGGAAAGGCAGAGAACTGTTTTTATTATACGTTAATAGAGGTGGTAACTTGTTGTGAATGAATGTCTGGTAAGTAAAAGTACCATACTGTAGATTATTCTTTACAAGAGTTTGAGGATAAAAAAGATGATGACATAAGATACTAGCATTGAATGATACTTTGTTTGTACATAGAAATAAAAGGCCAAAGTAAAGGGGAAATCAAAGGGAGGAAAATGTAAAAGATTGAGAAAGCAAGAGAGTGACAAAACAAGAGGGGAAAAAATAGAGCAAAGTGGAGGAAGAATATTCTTTTAACTTGGTGCTCTGATGCACGTGAGATTTTAAGACTCATTAGAAATTCGGGAAGAGAGAAAGAGGAAGACAGCTAGACGAAACAAGCCACTGAAGAATTTAGGATTAGAGACATGTTAATGATGATCTTTTTCTATATGTAACAAACGAAACCTGCTTTGTGAGAAGGCTGAGGAGGGAATTTGGGACCCTGAAAAACTGGAAAAAAGTTTTGGAACTTAGATCATAGGTCATGAGACATCCTGTAGACAAAAACATTTCACAGCTTTGTTTACCACACACATTATAAACTTCTTTGGCCATGAAATCTTTATTTATTTTAAATCAACTCTCCCTCTCTGTCTCTCCGTCTCTCTCCATTTCACACACACACACACACACACACACACACACACACACACACACACTCCAAGGAATCAGCAGCCCATGAAACTCATTATGAAGAGTATTGGAATTAATATTTTATTGTTGTGACTCTTTGTATCAAAGCTATATTTAAAATGAATTAGCACTTTCTAAAATAAATCAGAAATGTTGAAGTTATCCCTATATTGACTATTTGATATCACTTACATTAGGAAGGAGACAAATGTTTTGCGGGTAGGGCCCAAAACATGGATTTTGCCCAAAATTCAGAGAAGGATTTTGTTTCTTTGGCTCAGGCTGGCAAGCTAAAAGTTATGTAGAAAATGGCCTTTCTTAAGGGTCTTGAATTTTGACAAGCCTTACAATTTTTATTAATTTATTTGATTAGTTAGTTAGTTATAATTTTTCAAAGTTTGTATTTAAATTCTAGTTCGTTAACATAAAGTGTAATATTAAATCCAGGGGTACAATGTGGTAACTCAACACATCATACATCTGGTGCTCATCACAAGCATACTGCTTAATCCCCATCCTCTGTCCCCCCCCCCCCATGTACCTCCCCTCTGGTAACCATCAGTTTGTTCTGTACAGTTAAGAGTTTGTTGAGGGGCGCATGAGTGGCTCAGTGGGTTAAACATCAGACTCTTGATTTTGGCTCAGGTCATTATCTCAGGGTTCATGAGTTTGAGCTCCAAGTTGGGCTCTGAGCTATCATCACAGAGGGGATTCTCTTTCTCCCCATCTCTCTCTGCCTCTTCCTTGCTTGCATATTCTCTCTTTCTCAAAATAAACAAGCATTCTGAAGAAAAAAAAAAAGGCTGTTTCTTGGATGTGTCTCTCTTTTTTCCACCTTTGCTCATTTGTTTTGTAAACTTATTTTAACTTATCAAACTAATTTGATTACTTCATATTGGTAATTTAATTTAATTGTATCTTCTAAATAATTCTCAGAGTTGAACATTGTAATGTCTATTTCTCCTACATCTTTTACAAATCTCTTTTCCTTCCTAATGATGTGTTTTCTCTCTGTTTTTGAGTTAGATGTGGCATTTTTAAACTGAATTTCTATTTGAAAGAAAAACTGTTTTATACAACAATTCTGTTACTTTTATGCTGTCTTCATTAACTTCTAACTACTCCTATTGCTAATAGTTTGCTATATTGTTCTAATAACTAAATTTCAAATTTATAAATACATTGATATCTGTTCACTATGTTGAATTGTATTACATTATACTATAATATATTACATTGGTATTTTATTATGGTATTGACTATTTACCATAAAACTTGAAATGCTCTATTTTTATTTATCCAAGTTTCCATTGTGACATTTAATTTTCTCTAGGAACAAAACTAACTTTCTTAGTGAATTGTTAAAATGTTTATGTGATTTCATGTTACCATTTTCTTCTGTGTTAAAATAGATTTTTGTTGTGTTTTTTTCAGAGGCCTAGTCCTGTCTTATGTATATTTTTCTTCATTTATAAGGAGTTTTCTCATTTTTTACATTATCAACTAGATGAAGGTTTTTAAAATATGTTTTGTAGCCATCAGACACATATATACCACATGCATAGTTAATAAAGCTTCATTGTTTTATTTTTCCTATACTCTTTATTTTTATTGTTTTGCTTTAATTGACTTGCTAATTTTACTTTATTTATTTTTTTAAGTTTATTTATTTTGAGAGACCATGTGTGTGCTTTCATGACTGGGAGAGGGGCAGAGAGAGAGGGAGAAAGAGAATCCCAAGCAGGCTTCTCATTGTCAGCTCAGAGCCCTAAGTGGGGCTCAGTCTCACAGACTGTGAGATCATGACCTGAGCCAAAACCAGGAATCAGTAGCTTAACCCACTGAGCCACGTAGGCTCCCCTTGACTTGCTAACTTAAAAAAAAATGGTATAATCTCTCAATCTAATTGGTCCCAATAATTTTCTTATATGAATATAAGATACTGTTCAATATATTCGTTCCTACATTTTCCAACTAAGTATTTCTTCAGTAGATGGAAACTTTTTAAGAACATGTAGCTTTTTTTCTGTCTTATTTAATGTTTGATTTAGATCTCAATCTTGACATTAATAGCATCACATTATCTTTGCTTTATTTTGATGGCTATCTTCATATGGCCAACACCTGAGGCCTGATGATCAAATAAGCTGACTTTAGTAATTTACTGCAGCAATGAAGATGGTTTGACATTCTTTTTGGTGTGTCAAAAGGGAAAATTTAGAGAAGGAGGTAGAGAATTTTTGGAATTGGTGATAAGAGTTTAAGACAAGTCTTCCATTGTTGGAAATTAATTGGGATTAGGTAAAGCCTGTTCCATGGAGGCAAAATTGAACCAACTTTTAGTGGTCAAATACTTGCTCAGATGAGTTAACTGTTTGTCTCAGTGAACAATTGATGTTCTGGTTTGATAGCCCTTTGCATGAACAAAATGTATACCTGTATAAACTGTTTTGCAAGAATTACCTGATGCAAACATGGAAGCTACTTATCTTCCTAAGTAAAAGTATCTTGGAGCAAATAGTTATGTTGAGGCAGATGGTCTCAGTTCTCAGTCAAATCGTTTTAAGTTATGACACTTCAAGCAATCTCCATTTACTTTGACTATCTCTTGATTTTTAAGCATTGTATATAATTCTGAAATTTTACTCCAAATTTCATATTGCTAGATCTATTTTTTGTATTCTCTATTCCATTTCTTACATCTATATTTCTGACCTTGTGTCTAATAGCACCCATGTTTTCTACTATTGTAAGTTGTTATATTTATATCTTTGGTCAATTTTAAGTTAAATGTATATAATGTTAGGTAAAATTATTATTTCATTTTTACATAAATATCCACTTGTTTCAAAGCATTTTTTGGAAAAGACCATGTTTTCCTAATTGAATTTTCTTTGCTCCTCTACTGAAAATTAATTAACCCCATAGAGGTAAATCTATTCAGGGATTTCTATATTTTCCTCAACGATCTATATGTCTATCCTGACTGATGTCAATAGTCCATTGACAGTCACACTGTAGGTTCACAGTAAGTCTTTACAGCAAGAAACTATAGTCCTAGGGGCACCTGGGTGGCTCAGTCAGTTAAGCGTCTGACTTCAGCTCAGGTCATTATCTCTTAGTTTGTGGGTTTGAGCCCCTCTTCAGGCTCTGTGCTGACAGCTAGCTCAGAGCTTGGAGGCTGCTTCAGATTCTGTATCTCCCGCTCTCTCTCTAACCCTCCTCTGCTCACAGTCTCTCTCAGAAATAAATAAAACATTTTTTTAAATTAAAAAATAAACTATAGTCCTAAAACCTTGTTTTTTATTGGAAAAAATTGTTGCTATTCTAGGTTTTGTGAGTTTCCATATACATTTGAAAATCAGCTTGTCAATTTTTACCTCCTCATTCTCCTAAAACTCTACCCTGTTGGGTTTTCATTTGGATGGCATTCAGTTTAGAGATCAACTTGTTGAGGATTGTCTTTTTAATAATATGGAGTTTTCTCATTCATAATATGGTATATTTCCTCATTTTTATATTGTCATTAATTCCAGCAATGTTTTTGTAGCTTCTAGTTAATGAATCTTGTACATGTTTTCTTAAATTTGAAAAAATAAATTTCTAAATATTTTATAATTGTAAACAGTAGTATACTTCCACTTCAATTTCCAATTATTTGTTATTATATAGAACCACAACTTGATTTTGGTACATTGTGCCTGTTAGCTGAATTTACTTATTATTTCTCAAATATTTTGTATGGATCTCTTTGATTATTCTATATATATTATGCCATCCAATAAAATGAACACTTTCATTTTTTCCTTTCCAAGAAGATTCAGTCGATTTTTTTAATGTTTGTTTACTTTTGAGAGAAACAAAGAGAGAGAGAGAGAGAGAGAGAGAGAGAATGAGTAGGGCAGGGGCAGAGGGAGAGGGGGACACAGAATCTGAAGCAGGCTCCAGGCTCTGAACTGTCAGCACAGAGCCCAAAAGGGCTCAAATTCACAAACTGAGAGGATCATGACCTATGTCCAAATCTGACGCTTAATTGACTGAGGCATCCAGGCACCTCTCTATTGTTTTTGTTTATGTTCTTATTGCATTGACTAGGATATACAGTATATTGTTAATTAAAAGTAGTGACAACACATATTTTTGTCTTATTTTTGAAATTTGGGTAAAGTTTTCAGGCTTTCACTGTTTACTATAATGTTAGCTGCACATTATTAATAGAAATTCTTCTTCAGGTTGAGGTATTTTCATTCAATTTTGAGAATTTATGATGAATAGGTACTGGAACCTTTCAAATGTTTTTTCTGCATCTATAGAAATGTTCAACTGATACTTCTTTTTGGATGTGTTAATATTGTAATTTCCATTGATGGATTTTTCTTTTAAACTAATTGTGCATTTCTGGAATGAACTCAATTTTTCCAATGTGTACTGTATTTTTTTATTATTATGAATAAATCATTCAATTCCATGTGCTGAAAATATAAGGTCCTTTGGGTCTACATTAATGGATGATAATGGTCTGTATTATTCTTTTCTTGTGATGTCTTGTGTTTTGAGAATCACTGCTGGCCTCATAAAGAATTGGCAGATTGAACATCTTTTCATATCTGTATGTCTTCTTTGGAAACATATCTATTCATCTTTTCTGCCCATTTTAAAACGAGATTATTTGTTTTCTGGGGGTTGAGTTTGATATGTTCTTTATAGATTTTGGATACTAACCCTTTATCAAATATGCCATTTGCAAATATCTTCTCCCATTCCATAGTTTTTGTTTTGTTTTGTTTTTAGTTTTGATGATTGTTTCCTTCACTGTGCATTTTTTTTATTTTGATGAAATCCCCATAGTTCATGTTTTCTTTTGTTTCCCTTGCCTCAGTGGACATATCTAGGAAAATGTTGCTATGTCTGATGTCAAATAGATTATTTGCCTGTTTGTGCAGGTTTTTGATGGTTATCTGCCTCACATTTAGGTCGTTCATCTATACTGTCTGCTAACTGGAATTTAATAAAAGCTTGGGGGGATAAGCATATGGGGATACTCTCATGTATAACTCATTGAAACTAAAAAAAATGAAGTGGCATGTATTGTCACTTCTCATTCTCTGGAAATGATCGAGAAGAATTTGTACAAATTCTCTCTTTGTACAGAGAATTTAAATAGGATGTCGTTAACTATGAATTCAATTTTTAAGTAGATATATGGCTATTCAGATGATCAGTTTCTTTTTTTAATATTTATTTATTCTTTTTTTTTTTTTTACAAATAGTTTATTGTCAAATTAGTTTCCACATAACACCCAGTGCTCATCCCCACAAGTGCCCTCCTCCATGCCCATCCCC
>NW_024081704.1:0-30472 GCF_003009895.1 Hyaena hyaena
GGCTCTGTGCTGACTGCCAGCTCAGAGCCTGGAGCCTGTTTCAGATTCTGTATCTCCCTCTCTCTCTGACCCTCCCCTGCTCATACTGTCTCTCTCGCTCTCTCGGAACTAAACATTAAAAAAAATAAAAGCTCCTTTTTGGTTTTTAATATTTTACCAAATATCTAACTAGAAGGATTATTTCTTAATATATGTATATGCATATATATATATATATATATATATATATAATTTTTTTTTTACTCGGAAGGAAAATTTGTTCCCTCCTTGACAATAAATAAAGGCAGGATGCTTCAAAACCATGATTAAGTACACATAACCAAAAGCAGAAACTTGCCCATTTGGGAGCCTCTGGTTTTAAATCACTTATACCCAAGCTAAGCAAGAGACAGGATCAGGTCCCATCTCTGCTACAAACAAAAATCAGCTCAAGACTACATGGAGAGCCAGAGGCCTTGCTCACCCCATGCACACAGGGCCAAACGGAGATGCTCGCAGCAGCACATGCAGGGCTCTGTCGCCCATAGGTGATGCCACATCCTACAGCACTGGCTAGAAGATCATGCCAGTGGGGTACAGATCAGCTGTGGGGTACAGAGAAGGACCAGGCTCCCTGCCTTTCCAGCCAAACCGCAGATGCAAAGAATCATCTACACCCTTTGACCCTATGGGCACCATTTCAGGGAGCTCATCATAGGATTAATGCTTGCATACACTACATTTTCAGTGTCAAAAAAGGGTTGTGGTAATAGGCTACATTAAAAATACCAAAGAACCCCAAAAGAAGGTGTATTTTGTTTTGTTTTTTAATGTTTATTTATTTTGAGAGAGAGAGAAAGACAGGGTGGGGGAGGGAGGGGGAGAGAGAGAGAGGGAAAAAAAGAGAGAGGGAGGGAGGGGGAGAGAGAGAATGTCCCAAGCAGGCTCCGTGCTGTCAGTGCAGAGCCCAACAGAGGGCAGGACTCGATCTCATGAACTGAAGATCATGTCCTGAGCTTAAATCAAGAGTCAGATCTGGGGCGCCTGAGTGGCTTAGTCGGTTAAGCGTCCGACTTTCGCTTAGGTCATGATCTCGCGGTTCGTGGGTTCGAGCCTCGCGTCAGGCTCTGTGCTGACAGCAAGCTCAGAGCCTGGAGCCTATTTCAGAGTCTGTGACTCCCTCTCTCTCTGACCCTCCCCTGCTCACGCTGTCTCTCTCTCTCCTAGAAATAAATAAAAATATTAAAAAAAAAAAAAAGAGTCAGATCTTTAACTGACTGAGCCATCCAGGCGCCCCCCCCAAAGTATTTTGTATGAAGACGTTGTTGACAACATTATCTAATAGTATAAAACCGTATCTCTTCCATCAGGGCCCAGGGGAAAAATGTCTTCCACATCCAATTGCCAGGGAAAACCACACAACTGGTATTTTATCTTAAGGACACTATGTACTTCAGAACTGTTGATTCTCTCTGCCAGGACTAAGTAGCTTAGAACAGAATATACCTTTATTAAATGTATTGGGATTCAGGTTTACAGTTCTGGGTACAAACTACCTGCCTTTACAGTCTACTCCAGGTTAACTGCACCTTGACCTACCTGTCCATTTTTACCTTACCCTATAGTTTTTTTGTAAACCATCTCTCTTTTTGAAAGCAGAGTAATAAGTATATACTAGAAACTCAAGATACATCCCTAGGGGGGAAAAAAAGTCCATGCCAACTGTGGTTATAGGGAGACTCTCTCTCCTCTGGTTCCCAAATCTCTGTATTGTGTGACCTGCCACACTTTTACAATAAAAAATGCTACTGAGGTGCCTGGGTGGCTCAGTCGGTTAAGTGTCTGACTTCAGCTCAAGTCATGATCTCGTGGTTTGTGAATTCGGGCCCCGTGTTGGGCTCCATGCTGACAGCTCAGAGTCTGGAGCCTCCTTCAGACTCTGTGTCTGAAGACTCTGTGTCTCCCCCTCTCTGTGATCCTCCCATGCTCATGCTCTAATAAAAACATTAAAAAAACTTTTTTAATGCTATTAAAACCCGACATCAAATGGCAAACACTAAACTCCAGTTGTCCTCTAGCAAAGGTTAGAAAGTGCTAAGGGGATGCTCTCACCCGCAAAGGCAGATTAACTGGGACCAGGAAGGAAGGAAAGCAGAGGGTACTGCAAGAGCCACTGGGGTTGGGTGACTGAACACGTGTTTTCTATGGCATATTCAGCTGTGCCACAGTCTGCTGGTTTTATTCAGTGAGCTAAGCTTAGGTAAACCCAGTGAAACCTCAGCATCTGGGCATGGGTGGTTGAATCCTAACCACCCCCAATTCATATGTTGAGTCTTAACCCCCCACTATCTCAGAATGTGACCATATTTAGAGACTGGATCCTTACAGAGGTAACTGGGCTCTAATTCAACATGTACTCGTAAGACGGGACACAGGATACAAACACAAAAGGAAAACCATGTGAAGATACTTGAAGAAGAGCGGCATCTACAGGCCAAGGAGAGAGGCCTGGAACAGATCCTTCCTTTGTGGTCTGCAGAAGAACCAACTATGTGACACCATGGTCTGGAATTTCCAGCTTCCAGAACCCTGAGGGAATAAATGTACTAGTTTAAGCCACCCAGTGTGTAACTTTGTTAATTTAGGTGGTCAGCAAGTGGCTGGCTCCCACATTTGACATGCATTCACTCATTTATTCTGCACTATAATGTTGAGACTGCGGTGCTATTTTTGTTCCTGATTTGGGATCAATCACCTGGCTCTATGTTTTATATCACACTGTCCACATGTGAGAGATCATCAAGATGATCTGGTCAGACATCCTCATGTTACAAATGGGAAGTCTGATGCTCTGGAAGCTCAGGAAGTTGTCCAAATAAGCAGCTGGATAAACACATTAAGATTCCCTTTCCCCAGTCTTGCATTCTACTCACCAAAATAAAGTATCTTAAAATGGATGGGGATGGCTTAAACCAGAGGACTGGATCTCACAAAGACAAAGTAGGCAAGGCCCCACAGGACCTTTAGAGAATCAACATCATCTACCTGTATGGTATCAATACTGAGGAGAGAGGGGCACCTGGGTGGCTCAGTTGGTTAGGTTAAGCATCCAACCCTTGATTTCGGCTCAGGTCATGATCTCACTGTTCATGAGCTCAAGCCCTACCTGGGCATGACAGCGTGAAGCCTGCTTGGGATTCTCTCTCTCCCCACCCCCCCACCACTCTCTCTCAAAAAATAAACAAACATTAAAATGAATAAACAAACAAAAACACTAAAGAGAGAAACCTGCAGTCACTAGATGTCTATCTCCCTGAATGTCAGGGAACTGGCACTGCTCAGTGGTCAATGTGGCAGGAAGATGATGCTCAAAGCTACGAGATCACAAGTACGTGAATGAACCCTGTGAAGCAATGATAGTTAGGACACCTGATGCAGTGTGACCTTGGGTAATCACCTTCTCTTTCTGACCTTCAGTTTTCTCACATCGAAAACATTAATAGGAACCATATGTGGACATCTATAACCTTCATGGCAAGGCACAACTAATCTGATCTCTAGAATGGCCCCAGGGTATGTTCTCCCTGTAGCAATCTTCAGAATGCACTGCTCAGATCTCCCCCCAACAGTTGTCAGGCTATAAGGGAATGCAGGGAGTTGACAGCCTCCAGCTGCCACCTATGGGATCCATCACAGCTTTTACCCTGACACCAGTCTCCCCAGACTGCCAGTCAATGGCTGGTCATGGTGGGCATCTTAGAGCCAGGCCATTTCTGCCCCTTAGACTTAGACTTCTTCTAATGAGCAAACTTGGCTGGCTGAGACTTCCTCAGAGATATGCTACCATCTAAGGCTCTTCTCACTCAATCATACTTTTTTCCCTCTCCTTTCCCCAGCACTAGAACAGTACAGATTGAAAACTCTCCTGCCTACTCCTACTCCCTCTCCTTTATCCTTCACTGTCATTTCCCCCAATAAATCTCTCGCACAACTAATTCTGTCTTGGTATCTATGTCCCATTTTACAGATGAGGAAAATGAAGCAATTAACATGATGAAAATTAGATAATTAGGATCCAAACCCACATCTGATTCCAAAACCCAAGTTCTTAACTTATGGTTTAAAGAACGAAGGAGAAAGTGTGCGGATACATCTTGCAAAAGTAATGCTATAGAAATTCATGTGATTATTAGCAAAATGCAAAGTAGTACATGGTATCAGGAAGCTGCTCCAACATTTATTAGCAAAAGGACATTCAAGAGAAGAGCCTTTTAATCTTATCCTCCCTATTTTATGAATGACAAAACTATCATTGAACCTGCTTACCTCACAAGGTAGTTGTTACAATCAAATGAGACTCCTTCTCCAAGAAAGAGTGGAAGATTCTGCTAACTGCAAAGGGTTATGCAAGCATGTAGGGGCAAAAGAAAAATGGCCCTAAACCTGACAAACTCTATCAAAGGGAATAGTGTCACTTCTCTTTAAGTCCTCAAAATACGGGAAATGATTATAGGATGGAGAAAACAAAGAGCAAAGTTAAATATTCCAAATGCCTCTTATTTATGCCCACATCATCACACCTAGAACAGTGCCTGGCACACACGAGGCACTCCATAAATAACTGTTCAACAAGGACTTCAAAAAGACCTCCAATTACTATCTTTCTGTGCTCCAACAGAGAGGCACAAGCTTCCCCCATAACCTCATGTGGAAACCAGGATACCTGGCAGTTCATGTTGTCCTCCGCCTCAATGAGCTTCCCACGATACACCTCGCCGGTGTTTGTCTCACATGTCACAATGTGACCCTCAGCCTCGTGTAGGACTTTAATCGGCACACCAATGGACATCTTGGCAGGAAAAGAGTTCTACAGTGAGAGAGACATCAGTTAGTTCATCTTTCAGAGCCTGAGAAGTCATGTGGCACATATCATGCCTCCCTTAAAGCCTGACACACCATCAAACTTAATAAGAATGCCAAAGCTGCCATTCTGTACAAAAAAAAAAGCTTAACTCCTAGTTTGAGGAACCTATGTGGCAAAAAATGCAATATGTGGGATGGGGAAGAATGGAGGGCTGGAGAAAGGGAAAGCTAATGCGATGAGAAGAAAGTGCCTTCCACCTCCCTTCCTGCTACCATATGCCCTTTTACCTTCATCGAATAATTAGTAACCAACACTGTGTGTATACACAGTACATTAGGGAGTTGAGATGTACATGCCATACAATGTTTCTGGCAACCCTGAGTTGTGGATAACACCATTTGGAGAACCCATGATATAGATCTGAGTTAATACAGTAGCCATGGTCCACATTTAGCTATTTAAATTAAACTTAAAGTGAAATAAAATGAAAATGAAGCATTTACTCCCTCATCATTCAAATTAGCCACATTTCAAGTGGTCAATGGCCACATGTGGCTAGTGCTTACAGTACTAGGCAGTGCAGTAAGGACCAAAGGACCGGGCAAATCTAGAAGAGGCTGTGCATTTAATTCAACCCATTAAGTACCCTTTGACCCTCCACTTCATCAAGGTTAAATAAAAAACAATGTGTTCACAAAGAAACAATGAGCCATAAGCAGGAAAGGCCTGGTGGAAAAACATAATCCGGGCAACCACCTGACTTGACATAACTCAAAGAGACAAGCAGTAGATTTCATATTCCCAGGTGAGCAAGTACTGAAGGTTGGAATACATCATATGTGTTCAATAGAGGAAATGGAACGTTAGGTTAGGAAAGACAGACACCCTTGGTGAAGAGCCTTAGGAGTTTGATTTTATGCTGAAGACAGTGGGGAACTACTGCAGGATTATAGGTAAGGAATGAACCAATATAAAAGCTGAAACACTTATAAAATGGTTCAGCTTTTCTTTCCCATACACAGTTTATAAGCAAGGAAATTAGTTTTTGTAACACTATAGAAAACACTGAGAGGACCAGTGCCTGAAAATGAGATTGGAGGCAGAGATGCAAACAACTTTGAAAAGAGTTACCCAGATAGGACTTGGGCAAAGGAGGCAGTTAGCCAGAAATGATTCCAACACTACTGCATGTATGTCCGAAAAAAAACACAGCCTGGAAAGGTACAGAACGCGAAGGGCATGTAAACTTGGGGAAACGCTAACGAACTCACTTCCAGGCGCTAGCGAGGCAACGCTGATGTTTGAGCGACCTGGGCTTCCCACTTTTCTCCCTACCCAAGCCTCCCAGAGCTCCTCGGCAGCACGTGCTTCTCCAGCCCCAGAACCCTCACAGGTGTTTCCGTCTACCCTCGCCTGCCCCAGGCCTCACCTCACCGGCTCCGGCCTACTTTTCTTTTCCGGTACGGCAGCAACTCCAGCCACTGCGAAGGTGTGAGCCAAGGAATGGCGGGTCCCGCGCTCCCAGAATACCACGCGTTCCCAAAATGCTGCGCGCAGTGCCCGCCCCCTTCGTTTTCTTAGTGGTGAGCGCGGTCTTGCCTCTGCTTTCCCTCACCCTGCCGGCTGGGAAACATGGACTCCCGTACGATAGTTCCGGCCCCGGAAGAGAGGGCTGGTGACCAGACCCAGGTGTCGCCGGAAACACTGATCGTAGGGCGGCAAGGGGGTGTACGGGACTCGCGTTTCCAAACACCGCACACCAGGGACAGGATGGACTACGAGGCAGGAATCTGGGGCCTGGGCTCTCGTATCGGGGGCAGCAGGCGGAGGGGCCGAGGGCCAGGACCTCCCCTCACAATTTAGCCTTTGGAACCCGGCACCGCCAGGTAGGGGGAGCCTTCAGCAAGGCGAGGTATCTCACCGTACAAGTAGAGAAACAGGTATAGCGAGTAGAGCTGGGACCGGCCCAGCGCCGTCCCTCAAGGGAGTCGAGGCAGTGTTAGGGCTTTTGGAACCCCGCGGTGTACGGGTAAGACCTGGCCTTAGGTTAGCAAATTGCAGCTGGGAGTTTGCGAAAGTGAAGAGTCTCTGGGGAACCAATGCTCGTGGAAAGGCAGGGCTTCAAGGCCCCGCTCAGGAAAAGGGGCGGAGCTTCCGGGGAACGGAGGCGGGAAAGGGTCTGCGTGATGTGGTGAAAGGGGCGGGGCCACCAGGAGCGGACACTGCCAATGGCCTGGACCCGCGAGGATCTTGAGACTGGGACCTGTAGGAATAAAAGTCAGGGGAGGGGAAAAGAAGGGGAAGGGCCTCCTTGAGGCAGAGAAGGGGTGGGGTTAGTGAAGGGGCGGGGCCTGAGCCTTAGTCTGGAAGGGGCGGGGCGGGGCTTGGGGCGGCCCTGCCACCGCCTCCTCTCCTCCCCACCGCGGTGGCGGTGGCGGCGGCAGCAGCGGCGGCGGAGGAACCTGACACGCTCCGGCCCCACTCCCGCCTCAGTCGAAGGCGAAGCTGCAGCCAGCGCCGGGCGGGGGCCATGGGCGCCCCGTACGGCCCGGGTCATGAGGACGGAGGCGGAGGCAGCGGGGCCGCCGCTCGAGCCCGGTCAGTGTCTCCCCGAGGGCCCAGCCCTCACCCCGGGGAACGAGGGGGACCCCGCCCTAGCGCGGGCAGGGTCTGGCTGCGCGACCTTGGGCCGACCGCGGCCACGGGCCGAGCTGTAGGGCTTTGAGCGACACCTGGCCAGGTGTATACACTCCCGCGTTTGCCGCTTACACGCAGCCCGGGTCATTTGGAATTTCCTAATACTCCTAGGACTGGGACCCCAGTCAGCTCTGAAAGTGGTCATGGTGGGAGGGTCCTGGTTTTGGGGCAAGGGCGGCACCTTTCCCAGAAGCGAAAAGCCCTTCTGGAACCGCCTTAGGAGATCCCGTCCCCTCCCGGAACTCTGGGGTAACTGAGGCCTAGAAGGGCAGGGAACTGGCTGATAGCACAGAGCAATGGGTGTGCCCCTTACCCTGACCTCCCAGACTCAGCGTTTTGTCTTACAGTAGCTCTTGACCCTCTGGTTCCTTCTGCCCTCAGGTGGCCTGAGTTCCTTTGGGGCAGAAATCAAGACTGACGTTTAGTGCCTTGGGCCTCAGCTTGCTTCTCTGAGTGGGGGAGGGGAAAGGCAATGATTCCTGCTCTTAGAGTTGATGAGAAAGAGAAAATGCTAGTAAACTCTGAGATGTGCCAAGAGCATGTGGGACATCAGGGAGCTTGGGGTCATAGCCAGGGAGTGGTCTCTTTTGTGAATGCAGCAGAGCATAGGGTCTGATGCCATCCTGGGATTTGCATCCCTTCTCTTCCAGTTATCTAACTCTCTAATCTTGGATCAGACACTTGCCTTTCTTGAGTCTCAGTGAAGTAATGGCTCACATTTATAGGGAGCTTTCTCTGTGTGGGCATTGTGCTAAGTTGTTTACATGCAGTGCCTTATTAATCCTCACAAGGACCCTGTAAAGTAGGTTACCATTGTTACTTGCACTTCTGCACACAAGCAGATAGAGCTGAAAGGAGTTAAGTATCCAGGACCAATGAGCTGCCTGAAGCCATGCCAGGGCCTAACAGACAAACCCTGTTTCAGGTGGGACAGTCCCTTGGCTCCAGTCATCAACATCTGGCAGCAGTTCTGGACTTCAAAGGCCTTGCCTTCCCTTATCTCTCCACAGGAGTAGCTCTGGATCCCTGCAGGCTAACCTGCCCATGCCAAGACTGGAGATGGCCATGTGGGAGTGTTTAGCCTTGCAGGGCTTTGAAATCAGGGGTTCTAGGGACCAGGGCAAGAAGAGGAAGGGCACAGAAGGACCCTAGGGAGCAGCCGTCCTGTATCACATTTACAGCTGGGAATAGGGGAAGGCACAGACAGAGTCAAAGCCTGATCAAAGATGACCCAGCTAGCCAATGCCAGAGCCCGGGCCACAGAGTGAGGAGGGAGCCATGAACAGAAGGCCATAGTCGAAGCCAGGGTCGGGGGAAGGAGGAGTGTTGGAGCATTGCCATGACAAGTAGGCCTGGGCATCTCAAGGGATAAGGCTTTTCTGGAAAAACACCTTCCATTCATCAAGCATGTATGAGTATCCAAGGGCTGGGAGAAGGCAAATGTAACCCTGTCCCTGCCTGCCCCTGAGGTTTTCTCAGTCTGTCCAGTGGGGAAGGCAGGCATGATCACCTCAAATACTCCATACTGAAGGTCTCAGAGAGGGAAAGAGGCCAGAGCATTTGGATATTCAGAGATGGGAGATAACATTCCAGACTAAGGGATTTGCAAGAGCAAAGGCTGGGGAGTAAACAGCCTGTGTAGAGAGAAACAAAAAAGTAGTTTATTGACACAGTGAAGGGTTCTTTAAAAATTTTTTTTTAAATGTTTTATTTATTTCTGAGAGAGACAGCATGAGCAGGGGAGGGTCAGAGAGAGAGGGAGACAAGGAATCCGAAGCAGGCTCCAGGCTCTGAGCTGTCAGCACAGAGCCTGATGTGGGGCTCGAACCCACAACCGTGAGATCATGACCTGAGCTGAAGTCGGACGCTTAACCAACTGAGCCACCCAGGTGCCCTCACAGTGAAGGGTTCTTAAAAAGGGACGCATTCCACATAGAGGAGGGCACCTGTGGGGATGAGCACTGGGTGTTATATGGAAACCAACTTGACAATAAACTATTTTTTTAAAAAAAGGGAGATGCATTCCACCGTGAGAGAACAGCACCCTGCTAAGTGTTCTCTCTCCACTCGGCCCATTGCAGGGAATTTTTTAGAATATGAATCTGGAGGGCAGGACTTGGGACTTAGTGTTCTCAAATCAGAGCACACATTGAGGGCTTAATAAGTTCATTACTTCTGACAAATATTTATTGAGTTACTGCTAAGCAGCGGACACTAGGCATTGGGAATAACTGAACAAGATTAGCTAATTCTTTGTCCTCGGGAAGCTTATGATATTGTGGGGAGATGGAGTAGCTTTATCTTATTTTTATTTTTCTTATTAATTTTGCTAAGTACTGTGAAGGAAACAAACAGGATGCTGGGAAGGGGGTCCCCCTCTCCCAAAGGCATGGTCAGAAAAATCCTCTCAGAGGAGGAGCATTTGAGCTGGGACCTGCATGACAAAAAGGGGCAGCCTCGAGAACTGCAGGGGAAAGAAAGTCCCAGACAGACAGCTGCACTTGCAGAGGGGTGGAATGAAGCTTGATGGGTTCCCAGGGTAACTGGAACTGGGTACATGAGGTGTCAGGGCCAAGGTGAGGCTGGTGGGGCCCAGATTGGGCTGGGCCCTGCAGGCCATGAAATGGGGTGACGACTTTATTCTTCTAAGAGTAATGGGAGCCTGTGGATGGGATCCCTCTAGCTACTGTGTACAGATGGGAGAGGAGCTCGGGGTGGAATTTGGAACAGAGGATAGGCAGAAGTCAGACTGCACTGAGCCCTCAGAACTGAATCCATGACAGTGGGAAAAGGCAAATGTGGGAAGGCCTTGAATGATGGCCTGGGTTCCTTTTAGAGGCTTCTGGAGTCATGGGGAGGAGGGAACAAAGCCTCGACACGGTTGGGCTCAGTGCGCCAGGCCCCCCCTGGATGGAGGGCAGCATTCACGTCAGCACCTGCAAAGCGCTTTACACACGCTCTTGCCCTGAGTGCTCATAGCACTCTCCAGACTGGCGTCTGTGGTGGTCATTTCATAGAGGAAGAAGCAGGCCAAATGCCTCTCTCAAGTGACTCAGCCAACAAGAGGCCTGTACTCGCCCACACCATCCTGCCATCCCGACACCCTGCTGCTTGCCCTTGGAGGTGAGGAATGGGGAGAGCAAGGCCAATTTTAAGGCAGTGAAGGAGCAGTCACTGGTCCCTGCCTCCTGTGCAGCAGCTCAGCAGGGCACAAACAAGCTCAGTGCAAGGGTCCTATGAGCCAAAGTGTGAACTCTGGCCTGGCAGCGTGCAGAAGAGGGAAAGGGTGTGGCCAGCCTAGGATTAGAGAAGACACCTGGCATCTTGGTGAGACCTTGAAGGCTGGGGAGGGTTTAGACATAGAGTAGGAGCTTGGAACTCACTCCAGGCAAGACACTGTCCAGACAAGGCCAGCGGGTTGAAAAGCCAGGGCCCTTCTGGTTGCTATATGCAGTGGGAGCCAGGGCTGGCATGGCAACCCAGCTTTTCAGGCAGCTCTGCCCAGACAGTTCATGGGTTCAAAAGAGACCCCAGAGACCCCCAAGATGAGGAAACAATGTGGGCTGGGTTTTCACATGTTGAGTGGGTGTCATGAATGAGCAGTGAGTAATGATAGCTGAAGGGAATTCCCTTCCATTTCTCTAGACTCTGAACTTTGTCCAGATTTATGGGATCCCAGAATAGGGTTCCAGTAGGCCACCTGCCAGCTGATTTATGGGATCCCAGAATAGGAGGTTCCAGTAGGCTACATGCCAGCTGGCCCCCACCCTACCACTTCAGTGCCTGCTGTTCCCCTCTGTCTTCCATTCCCTGACCCTCACCCTCTAAGGCATACCCCCACCATTTCCCGAAACTAGCCCTCTGATTTTCCCTAACACTTGCTTGTTTTTGCTGACCACCAGGACAGGGATCTGTTTATGTCACTTACCACCACATCTCCAGTTCACATGCCAGGTGCTAGGCTCTTGGGAAATATTTGTTGATTGAATGACTGAATCAGATCAAAGTCCCCCCCTTTAGAGATAGCCAAACTCAATCCAGCAAGAAGAAGTCGTTGCTCAGCCCACAGCCACGCTGTGACAGAGCTGGGGCTAAAATGCTTAGGTTGTGCCCTTTCTGCTCCTCCACACTGGATGGCAAGAATAGACTGAGAGGTCACCTAAGGTAGCGTTGCACATACACAGATTACATGACAGTCTCCCTTCTTTCTAACCATGGACTTCACACTTTGGTGGCCCTGGGGGCGTTGGAGATAGGCAGACCTCCAGGGGCCTCATGAATTCAGACATGAATATCTGTTGAGCATCTCCCAAGGGCCTGCTCTGTCCCAGCCTTCTCAGAGGTCCCACCATAAAGAGTGCCCTAAAAGAAAGGCCTGTGGGTCTGTGAGTGCAGGTAGTGGGGGGCTAGGCATGATGGAGGCAACGTGGAGAAGTGATATCCAAAGGCAGGAGTTAGGTCAGGCATCTGGGAGGCCAGGAGAGTTCAGGCAGTGGGAATAGGTGTGCAAAGGCCCTGGGATCACAGCAGGTGAAGGTTCTGCCTAGAGGTAGGCCTAGTGAGGATGAGGGGAGGCAAGAAGGCAGAGGGTGCTGGGGCAGCAGCCATGAAGACATTGTCCTAAGAGATGCAGGAACCAACCCATTGCAGGATTTTGTGCAGGGCTGACCTACTCTGACTGATTGTTCTGGGGAGATTACTCCTGTTGTAAGGAGAATGGATTGGGGCACCTGAAAGGCTGTTTACCAGCTTCTGAACAGTCCCTACAGGATCTGAGCAAGAGCCAATGATGGTGGCTCCAACGGAGGTGGTGGTGACAGGCACAGTGCCAAGAGTCTGTGACCTCCTTGTGTTTCCACACAGGAGACTTTGTGCAGCTGCCCGTGCCCATCATCCAGCAGCTCTACCACTGGGACTGCGGCCTGGCCTGCTCCAAGATGGTGCTGCGGTGAGTGCACAGGCCTAGGCCCTCCCCATCCATACCATCTGCTCTGGGTGGAAGGAGAAACAGGGAGAGACCTGGGTGGGATTCATTATCCACATGGCTGTTCGTGGTTGAGCTTTACAGGAGGCCTAGCTTTCATCCAGACTTGGTTCCATCTACAAAAGCAAGCAAAGGGTGGACTAAGCCTTCCAGGTATCAGCTCTGGGGATAGCCAAGGAAGACCCAGGTGCCCAGGCCTGGCTCACAGAGTGATCCCATGACTGGACATGGGACCTTCCATCCTCAGGCTCCCAGAAGACTGTGTCACTAGGGAGCTGACTGTTGAACTAAAGCTGTGAGAATATTACAGGAACCTTGGCCATCAGAGCATAGAGGGACTGTAGTGATCTCCTTGTAGGAGATTTCTCAGGCAGTTCCGGGAACCCCAGAGCAACCTCTCCCTTACCTATATCTTGGCATTCCAGGGAAGATAGTGTTCTACAAAAGGGTTCTGTGTCTAAAACTTAGAAAACCACTAATGTGGTCCAAGCATCTTATCCTAGAAATGAGGCTAGTGAAGCCAGAGTGGTTGGCAACTTACCCAAAGTCACACAACCTGCAAGCGACTCAAGAAGCAGAATCCTCAACTCTGGGGCCAACATAGTACCCCAGGCCTCAGGTTGTGCCCAAGAAGTAGGCAAGATGTAGCATTATGACAAAGGATGGAGCCTTCTGAGGGCGTGGGAGCTCTGATAGTGTCTGATGGGCCCTTGGGAGGAGGGTGACCTCAGCCAGCTTGGCAAGCCAACCTCAGCAGCTCCTCTGTCCATAGGTACCTGGGCCAGCTGGACGACAGTGAGTTCGAGAGTGCCCTGCAGGAGCTGCGACTAACTAGGAGCATCTGGACCATTGACCTGGCCTACCTAATGCGACACTTTGGCGTGAGACACCGCTTCTGCACTCAGACCCTGGGCGTTGACAAGGGCTACAAGAACCAGGTGAGCACCGTCACCCAGGTCCAGTAATTGAAAAAGAGTGTGGTCAAGGCTTGGACATCCGAGTGTGTAAACAGGTGTGCAGAGACTGGGGAACAGCAGCAAATATCCAGTGGGCAGGACTTTCGAGGCAGTCAGACCAGGTGACCTTGAGGTCTAACCTGCCCAAAGCATCTAAGCAGTGAGACTCCTGCTCCCTGCCTTTGAGAGCACTTGATGATGTGCAGAAGAGCATCTCAGGCTGCCTTCATGTGTCCCTGTGAGGCCAGGGCGTCTGAGCATGTCACTCTGACCTCACCCTGCTCCCACTTGCCCATTTTCTTCCTTGTCACAGGGACAGCTGTCTTCAAGCTGGATAATTGCTATTCAGGAAGAAAAACTAAAATGCCATCTCTCCTATTTTTTCTTTTTGAAACAGAATGCCGACATAGCTTCACCATTATACCAATGTACCCCCACCCCCCGACCCATGTAGTTAGAGCCAGTCTTGTCTGCTGCAGAGGCACATGTTGGCCCAGGCTCCCAAACTTGGCAGAACAGGTCTCTCCTGGCCTTGCTGGAGAGTGGCCAGTGCCAGTCAACCTAACTCTCTTTTGAACCTTCCAGGCCAGGGGAAGAAGGCTAATGGATCTGGCTTGATCACTGTGGCTGCAAGGCAGAGAAAAGGACCCAAGAACAGGGTCTCTCCTGCCCCCCCCTTGGAGGCTCTAGTCCTCTCAAGTCCCCTACGGCAAACAAAGTATGTCCCATGAACCTCACCTTGCTGAGCCAAGCCATGGAGGAGCATCTGGGTGGGCTCAGCCACCCCTTTTGCTCATTTACCACAGATTCCCACTGATGTCCATGGGGTCCACGAGCCCAGGGATGACTAGCCTTGCTGAGGGAGCTGACCTGAGCTCAGCTGCCTACCCATCTCCTGAGCATCCTCCCCATGCCACTGTGTGGTCCTGTGCATTCTGCCAGCCATCCTGTCAGCTTAGGACACATGCAGCTTTCTGCCCACCTGTGCTGCATGTACCTTCTCCCCTAGCAGGCCAGGCTCCTACCCTCTTTCACCATCTTTAACTCCATAATATGCTCTTTACTTCATCCAAATGGGGCGAGGGCAGCCAGGACAGGCATCACCTCCAGCCTGCCCTTCTCTCTTTAGTCCTTCTACAGGAAGCACTTTGACACAGAGGAGACCCGGGTGAACCAGCTGTTTGCACAAGCCAAGGCCTGCAAGGTGCTGGTGGAGAAATGGTGAGCCTCCCCTTACTCTTCCTTGCGTGCCTACTCACCCACATATTTACTGTGGGGGAGTCCTTAGGATGGCATACAGGAAAGGCTAGGGACTTGGCAGTCAGGCAGAACTGGGCTTTCCTACCCAGAACCTTGGCCAGTTCTGAGGCCAAGGGCACAGACTTGGCCTCCTATGCCTTACTGTTTCCATTCATAAAATGGGGACATGTGGAGCTACATGACCTACTGGACACAAAACTCTGGCCTCGGGTGGATCACAAGCAGGGGCTAGAGGAACAAGTGAGCAAGACAGACTCCACCCTGCCATCTGGCTGCTCATGGATGGTAGCATGAGACAGAACACAGGAGCCCTTAATGAAGGGGTAAAGCCTAAGGAACATACCGGCGCCGTGAGGTAGAATAATGGGACAGCCCAGTGTGTAGGGTCTCTAAGGAGGCCTGACTCTCAGATCTCCCCAGACTACTGTGACTTTATGTGGGTCTCCCCCTTCTCATCTATACATGAGGAACACAATTCAGGCAGATCCTGGAAGCAGCTTGCTCAGAATCTAATGACTTTCTTCTCTAGCCTCAGGTATCTTAGCTTCAATCCTGTCTGGGCTCCCCTGGACCACTCCTCTGAGGTCTTCCTGTTCTTTACAGACTTATGTTTTCATGGTTAACATAATGTTACCGCACAATAGGTACTTGGGAAAATGGGAAAAGTCTCCACCCATCCTTCAGCCACATGAGCACACGTTGGAAGGAAAGGAACAAATGTTTATTTAGTGGCATCTGACACATGCTGTCTTGTTGATTGGGAAGCTGGTGCAGTCCTCATTCCTCAGGTGAGGAAACTGAGGATGGGAAAATAGCGTGAGCTGCCCATGGTCACCCTCAGCAACTCGGCCATGCTGTGATCCACACCTGGCTCTTCCACACCCAATTATTCTGTGAAGCACAGTGCTCTTTTGGAAGCACGGTGCTCTTATTCCAGCCTGGCCCCCGCTTTTTCCCTGTAGTTGAAATCCCGTTCTTGTACATACCATCGGGAACTCAGCCAGTTATTTCATTTCAAAGACCAAATGGAAAAATGGCATCTTTCCCCAGGCTGAGGCAACCAAACCGAAGTGCCTTGTGACTTGGCCATGGGCTGGAGTTGGACCAGGCCACGTAGCACTAATGCTGCCACTCCTGCGGAGACTTGCTGAGGAAGGAGGCCCCTAGCCTAGGGAACTCCACAGCCCCTCCCCCTCTGGATTCTTAGTTTGCATTTGCTGCCTTCTGTGGGGCATTAAATGGGGCAGGGCCTGATGGTCTGCCTCAGGGAGTGGCTGGCTCTGCTAAACTTGGGTGGGAGGTCCCCTGGAAAGCATTGCTGACCAGCCCCTCATGGGCAGCCCCGTCTGCCACAAGGAACCTTAGAGAAAAGAAAAAAAAGAATAGTCCTTTCAGAGAAGCATGTGGTTTTATTTCTTTTAAGGGTTTTGGGTTTTGTTTTTTTTTTGAGTTTTGTATTTATTTATTTTGAGAGAAAGAGAGAATATGAGTGGGGAAGGGGCAGAGAGAGAGGGACAGAATCCCAAGCCAGCTCCATGGTGTCAGCGCAGAGCCTGATGTTGGGCTTGAACCCACAAACTGTAAGATTATGACCTGAGCCGAAAATAAGAGTCAGACACTTAACCTGCTAAGCCACCCAGGTGCCCCGAGAAGCAGGTGGTTTTAAAACTGACAAAGCTGGGGCGCCTGGGTGGCTTAGTCGGTTGAGCGTCCGACTTTCGCTTGGGTCATGATCTCGCGGTTCGTGGGTTCGAGCCCTGTGTCGGGCTCTGTGCTGACTGCCAGCTCAGAGCCTGGAACCTGTTTCAGAGTCTGTGTCTCCCTCTCTCTCTGACCCTCCTCTGCTCACGCTGTCTCTCTCTCTCTCCTAGAAATAAATAAAACATTTAAAAATTAAAAAAAAAAAAAAACTGACAAAGCTAATCTTGGCTAAGATTTTGGGAATTAAATTGGACTAATAGCTTCCAATGTAAACCACATATGGTTTAGGGTAAATGATCAAGGAGGGTGCTCAGCAAAAAAACTTTACTAGCCAAGGTGGGAGGTGGGGTCCCATGTGTCAATCCAGTGGCCTTTGACAGGGGCTCATCTAGAGCTGACTTCCTGCCACCCCTAGAAGGACGTGGCAGGGTCAGCTGGTCCTTGGGCACATTGAGACCTCTCCCACCTCCTGTGCTGGTACCATGTTAATTGTGGGCTGAGCCTGGGCCATAGTGACAAAGCAGGATGTTCCTGCCTGCAAAGAGCTCAGGAGGGAGGGAAGATGAGCCGTGTCCCCAGGCTTTTGTGATCCAGGCAGGTGTCCGCTTGAGAGACGGGGAAATGGGGCCCAGTGGTGCCAGCTGACCCTCCTCCTGCCCACAGCACAGTGAGCGTGCAGGACATCCAGGAGCACCTGGCACAGGGCCACGTGGCCATTGTGCTGGTGAACTCTGGGGTGTTGCACTGCGACCTCTGCTCCAGTCCTGTCAAGTACTGCTGCTTCGCCCCCAGCGGCCACCGCTGCTTCTGCCGGACCCCTGACTACCAGGGCCACTTCATCGTTCTGCGTGGCTACAACCGGGCCACTGGCTGCATCTTCTACAACAACCCAGCCTATGCCGACCGTGAGTGCTGGGTGGGCTGGGGACAGTAGGTGGGACAGGCTGCATTCATAGTCCATTCCCCATGATTACTTCTCATTCAAGACCTCCCTCGTTGCCTTCTCCCAAAATCTCTGCTCCTCCTGGGCTCCTGTCATCTGTGCTGCTTCTCTGGCCATACAGAGCAGCCACAACCCTGAGCCATACCAGCCTCCACACCCTGGTCATTGCCACACCAGGCCAGGCCATCTCCCTCCCACACCGCTGGCCAGGGCCCTGCCTCACTCTAAATTCTGCAGTCCCCCACCCCGGCCCCCACCATCTCCCTCAATCCAGCCCTCCCAGGACAGCCAGCAAGCAGAGAGGAGAATCTGCCCAGTTCCAGCTCCTGCTCCAGATCCAGCAAGGGATCCCCACAGCCCTGAGGACTGGGAAGGACTGCCTGACTCTAGTGGACTTACCCCATATATCCTCAAGCATGTATCTTCCCCTCTCTGGGCCCTACCTTCTCCGTCTTCGAAACTGGGGAAGGGTCAGAGAATGAGCTCATGAAGGCTGAAATAGGCAAAGAAGGCTTCCTGGGGGTGGGAGACTAGTGGCAAAAGGTGACCAGGCAGGTGGGCCATGGTCAGATCCCCCCCAGCTCCCCTGGGCACCAGCAAGGCAGGTATACCCCCCTCTACCTGCTGACCCCACTCTGCCCTTCCTGCCCTCAGCAGGAATGTGCAGCACCAGCATCAGTAACTTCGAGGAAGCCAGAACCAGTTATGGGACAGATGAGGACATCCTCTTTGTCTACTTGGACAGCTGACGGCGGGAGCCTGGTGTGCCCAGGCCCTCACACCCCACCCTGCCACACCCTAGTCGGGCCCACTCAGGAGGCATTGGCCCAGGCCCAGAGCTGCTAGGGCTTGGATGCAGAACTGCAGCCTTGGCCCATGTGACAAAGCCCCAGGAAATTGGAGCCCGAGGCATGCCTGCTTTGTCCACCAGCATTGCGTGTGTCATCATGCCACTTACCCTGCACACCTGCTGGTTGCTGGAGGCCTCCACAGAGACTCTGAGTAGAGCCTCCCCCAGGACCCCGGGCCTTACTCCAACCATGCCCAGGGGACTTCCAGCCCCATGGGTGTCTTTGTTGCCTGAGAACCAGACCCTGGTGGAGGATAAGCTTGAGCCCATCTCCCCACAGACCTGGGGGCTGAGCCCTGGAGATGCCGCTTGTCAGGATGGGATCTGTGTGTTTGGAGATGGTGTAGCCAACCCTGGCTCTCAGAGCTGTGGACTGTTCCAGGCCTTGCTGGGAACTGCCCTCCCCCCTGACCCCCAGAAGTGCTATAGACTTCGTGTCCTTTGGTGGACTCTGCCACTCCTTCCTGCCTCCCAGTGGACCCAAGTTCCTGTGGCTGGTTGCCAGGTCTCTGGGCCCTGAGGAAAGCTGGGCCTCAGGCCAAAAGGACCCTGAACCTCACCCCTCACCCTGCACCCTCCAGGTACTATAGCATTGTAGGGTGGAGGGCCTTCAGGGGAGTAGACAGGGTCCTGGCTCAGTGCTGAATGTACTCTGAGAATGCCTGGCCCTGAGGGCCAAGAACAGCCTCCTGAGTCCCAAAGAACCCATGAGGCCTCCTGACACTAGCCTAAACCCTTACAGTGGGGCCCATTCTCTGGGTATGGGGAGCCCCAAGCCTCACAGGGCTGGGTGCTGGGGTGCTAAGGCCTGCACTCCTGAGGCAATGGTGGGGAAGCCTGAGGCCTCCCACCCACCCTAGTGTTCATGCCAGGACCTTTTGCACAGAATGTTGGGTCTCTTTTTCTTGACAGAGAAGGGTGGTGCCTGCCCAGGATCACGCAGCACTGCACATGGCATGGATGATTTGGTTTTTTTGAGATTTAAGCTTTTACTTGTGGGGAGTGCGAGTCACCCTCAAGTAAGACAATAATAGTGAGATTCAGGTACTTTGGAACCACTGACACCTCTCTTCGTAGGGCAGATAAGCCAGCCCAAGTTCTCTTTCAAAGAGAAAGGGACTCACAGCTGGTGGGCTGAGTGCCAGGTCCCCTCACCTTATAGACAAAACCCGGCCATCAGTCTGGGGAGAGTATGTCCAGGACAGTGGCGGGGCTGGGTCTTGAACGCAGGTCTGCACCTAAAAACTAAGGGAAATGGATCATTCCCAAAAGGGCTGAGGACGCCCACCCCTCATGAGCAGTTGCTGACAAGGGAACAAGGCTGTCACAGCAGCCATACAGCAGCTGCCATCCCTCTGGACCGCAAACCATGCTCAGCATCTGCTCCTGCCAGCTGGCTGGCACCTCCCCACCATGGCTGCTCTGAGGGGCAGAGATGGGCCCTGTTTATGAGGACTGTCAGACCACCCAGCCGAATTGCTCCTCGACACCAGATGCAGCCTTTGGCCAAGAGGGAGGCACTATTAGCTGGTTAGCTAACAGGTCAGCCACCCTGGTTTCAGAGACTAGTGTTGCCTTCAGACTGGTCTCATCTCTTTTGCCTTAATGCTGGGTGGCCCAAGATCCCAAGGAGCTCTGGTTTCACACCCAGGAGTACCATGTGTGGCAGCTCTGGGGTTTGGGTATTCTCAGGAAGGTTCTGGCTAAAACTGTGGTAAGAATAGATGCATCAAGGAAAGCAATGAGGAAGCCAAGCTTTGGATGACTGGTGGCACTGTCATGGAGGGCAGCCTCCACGGAGAGTGGTCACAGCACCTGTCCATCGTGCAACATTTAGAAACAGTCTCTGGGCAGGCCACAAGTTAGAGGTCACCCATCTGGAAGATTAACAAGAAAGCTACCTGTGCCTGAGATGGTGCCATCTTCCTGGGGAGGGTCATGGGGGCAGGATGCAAACCACGCTATGTTGTGTTATTGCACACATCATGGAAACAGGGCTGGAGGGAGGCCAGACTTCCAGAACTTCTGCCCATAACATGTGGCACCCATGACCCCTGTCCACATGCTGGGGGCCCAGAGAAGCCACACAGTTGGTTTTGTTCACTCCAGCCACACAGGGACAAAAGGGATCTTTTGCATTGCAGAGATTTTCTACATATATATATTTTGTTTGTAACGAGCCATTCTCAATAAACATTATTCTCACTGCAAAATGATGGCAGCTCCTGGCCCCCCTTTGTGAATTCTTGTTTCCCTCCCAAATTCTCAGCATGAGCACATGTGAATCCAGGTCCTTGGCCTGCCATACCAAATTTTCACTGGGACTAGAATCATGTTTACTGCTTTTCAGTTCTGCCCCCCTCTTGATACTCATATAGGGATTAGGTAGGCAGTGCTAGAAACGGAAGGGCCTCAGAGCTGAGCTTGACTGTGGTTCTTGAAGAGGGCATGGAGGGCACACAGCTTTGGGCAGGAGGGTCTGGGGGGTGGTGGAATTGAATGAGGGAGACAATGGGGCCCACTGGCAGCAATAGAGGGGGGAGCCTTGTGGGCAGGACTCCAGCCCTTCTTGTATCATCCACCCCCAATCAGCAGCTCCCCTTACTTGGTAGCTATTGGGCTCTTCTAGTGTTACATTTGATAAGCACTCTATTTCTTATAAAAGGAAGTGTTTGTAAATCCTGCATTATCTGGCAGCCTCAGACCTGCCCCAGGTCCCACAGAGAGCTAAAAGAGCCAGAGCAGGCTTCTCAGGTAGGGTCCCAGTCTCCAGCCTGTGCTCTCATCCTGACTGACTGCTGCCCTGCTCCTCCTCAAGCCCCACACTGAAGGGATGTATTAGGTGTTCTGACTGAGGTCTTGGACCTTCTCCAAACTGGAGAACAGCCCTGTAGACATACCTTCAGTCAGGGAATTGAGCAGCCAAGGACAGGATGCCCAGCTAGAAGATGCCAGGCAGCACAGCAGGTATTCTGCAGGTGTAACTAACACCTTTCTGTGCTTCAGCAGGAGCCCTCTGCCCATTCTAGGGGAAGGGGCACTATCCTAAATGCACATAACATGGTTGGGACAGGCATGGGAAAGACTGGCTTGGGGCCTCTGGGTGGCCATTGAATACAATGATGGGAGAAAAATGACAATGAGGGAGATGTTGAACAGGGACAGATGTGGGTGAGGTGGTGAGAACTGGGTAGAGTTGGCTGCTCAGAGCATGCAGGGTGAGGATAGAGGTTCGACATGCTGGACCATCTGCTTCCAGCCTCACTGATAGGACTGTTGGCCACAGGCTTCCTGGCTGTCCTCATGATATGGCAGATGGTAATGACATAAAGGGGGTGAAGGAAAGGATGAAGGGAGGGAGGGGAGAGAGAAAGAGAGAATGAGTACCCAGTATGGAATTCATAGCATTTTAATAACCTAATCTCAAAAGTGACATCCTAGAAGCACCTGGGTGGCTCAGTCAGTTGAGCATCCAACTTCATCAGGTCATGATCTCAACAGTTCACGCGTTCAAGCCCCACGTGGGGCTCTATGCTGACAGTTCAGAACTTGGAGCGTGCTTCGGATTCTGTGTCTCCCTGTCTCTATGCTCCCCGCCCACTTGTGTGCTCACTCTCGCTCGCTCTCTCTCTCTCTCAAAAATAAATAAATAAATATTTTTACAAATGGGGCACCTGGGTGGCTCAGTCAGTTAAGTGTCCAACTCGATTTCAGCTTTCAGCTCAGGTCATGATCTCATGGTTAGTGGGTTCAAGCCCCACATTGGGCTTTTTGCTGACAGCATGCAGAGCTTGCTTGAAATTCTCTCTCCTCTCACTCCGCCCCTCCCCCTGCTCACACATGCTCGCTCTCTCTCTCTTTCAAAAATAAATACACTTTTTAAAAAAGTCACATCCTATCATTTCTGCAGTACTCTATTTATTAGAAGTGCACCAATATGTCCAGTATACACTGGGGATCACACAGGGCAAGGATACAGGAGGTCTGGTGGTTACATTTTTTTAATCTCATAACAGCTAGGAACACCCCTGGAGATATCTGGTCTAACACATCCTGAGGCGTGCCCTTCAGAACATCAATGGTGAGAAGCTCTGTATAACAGGGCACCCTGGTCAGGTCAGCTTGGCAAACTGCATGCTACAGTCTCCTCAGGGAGATCTAAGATGTGGAGAGAAGGCTCTGTATAATCCAGCAGCAAGGGGACTCCCTTTCTTTAGGTTTTCCCCAAATTACTTACCCACAGTTGTTCTTGTGTAACACTAGTATCCCATGAAACACGCCGACACTTGAGTAACCACAGGTCTAGTCCAAGGAGGAGGGTGCAGCCCAGAGAGGGGAGCGACTGGTCCAAAGTCACCACTCAACAAGCTATGGACAGAGCTAGATCCAAACCCAAAAGCAACCATGGTGACCCTGTAGGGGTAAGCCAATGCCAGAAGAGCCAGGAAGTGAATTCTGAGTTCTGGAGTTGGAGATGAGCTGCCACAGGCCCCTGGGTTTCTGCCTCCAGGTGGAAAACCTGGTATGTGGCCCCAAAACTCTGAAAGAGCACAGATTCTGCTTTCCTTGCTGACATGGCTCCAGCTACAGTATCCAGGGACACACATCACGGTCTTGCCTCCACTCTCCAGTGTCAGAACAGAATTGAGAAAGCCAGGAAGATACTGAGACATCATCCTGCTGTGTTGCTGGTCCCAGGGGCTAAGTGATGGAACCAGCATGGACTTAAGTGTTCATGGGAAAACCTCAGTGCCAGGAAATGGAGGCTGATACTCCCACGGGCCCAGCACAGTGGCCTCTCCAGTGGCTTCTCCATCCTCTCCTCCCACCCGCCTCCGCTCTCCCTCCTCTTTGTCCCTCCTTGGCCCTCTGCCCCAACATGCATCCTGAATACTGCTTCCTGAGAATCTGCTCCCAGCCTCTGGACTTCCCCAGCCCTGGGAGATCTGGTGAGATAGCTGTTTAGAGCTCCTTGATTTACAAAGGTTTAATGTCCACATCTCACAATAGACCCATGAGGCAGCCAAGTTGGCCTCCTCTCTATACCTCCCACCTGCCAAAGTCCTTTCTTCCCTCAATGCCCTCTGCTCAATGTCACCATTTCTAAAGGAGGAACTTTTCCTGCACCCCCAACCACATCATCCTGTCTACCTGTCTCCACTACTGTAGCTCCCAGCCCTTGACACCTAGTATGTCCTCAACAAAGTATGTGAATGGTCAGCAGCATATCTTTAACAATATCTGTTTTAGGACAGAGGGAGGGAGGCAAGATGGCGGAGAAGTAGGGACTCCATACATTTCGCTCACCCCCATTTCAAACAGAGAAGACCTGAAGCTATAGGACACTGAACCGCAGGAATCTGGGAGGAAAAGAGACAGATTCCACTAAGAAGACAACCTCATAGGTGCATGAGTGTGAACTGGGGAAGATAAAAATGGGCCGGGACCTGGAGACACGGAGGGAGGAGAGGGAACCCCCTACGTGGGGAGCCACGGAGGGTCAAGGGGAATAGAAAGAGCAGCTGAAACTGCTCATAGAACTGTCCCTGGAAAAGAGAAAAACCTAGGCTTTTCTAGGTTTTCTAGGATGGGGAGTGATCCTATTTCTAGCTGGGGTGCTAACTTTGGGCTGGGTGCCCCAGTACCAGGCAGCACCAGGAGAAACTGCTCCGCTGCTCTCCCGGCTGGATCCCTGGCTGGGAAGCAGCCGGCCTATGGGATTATATTTCGGGTGATATCAATAAAACACGTGGACTAAGTCCTGGAAATGAGACGGGGCTTGGACATAGAGCACAGCCCACGTTGGCTACACCCGCGGCACAGGGAGATCGGATCCAAAAGAGTGATTTGCAATGCTTGGTTCTAGAAGGGACTGAGGTGCTGCCATTCTTCTCCCCATAGTCACCAAGGCGGAACCTCAGGGAGTGGCCACAGGACAGTGGTGGAGGCTAAGACCTGCCTACACCAAACCATGCCCATCCCTGCTAGAAAGCTGCCTTTTTTTTTTTTTTCCACCAGAGCCAGGGGCAAGACCAACACGGATGCACTGCTGTGATTAATTCTAGATGAATTCTTTCTATTCAGATATATTTTCCCTTGTGTCATTTGTATCCCTCTCCTCTGCTGGACTGGGCACACTGGTCATTGGTTTGCTTAAACAGTCACATTTAATCCATTCTCTAGATGTATTCTACACCTCCATTGTTACCTTCCTATCTGTCTCCCTCTGGAGTAATCAGACTATATAGTTTCTTTGGGTAACATTATCTTCGTTCTTTCTCCTCGCCTCCTACCATATTCTCCTCTTTCTCTCTCTGAATTAAGCCTCTTAGTCTCTGCCTGGTCATTGTCCAATTTCACTTTCTCCCCACTCCTATCATTTCTCTCTTTGTATATGCTCTTCCATCAGCACTGCCTATACCCTGCTCTTTACTTGTAGCTGAGAATTCTGGTTTTATGCTTTTAGACTATCATTTGTCTTTTTTTTTTTTTACTTTTATTTTATATTCTTTTTTTCTTTTTCTTTTTCCCTTTCGGTTTGCTTGTTTGTTGGATTTGCCTGTGCGTTTGTGTGCCTTTGTTCCCTGTGTGTTTGTCTGTCTGTTTTCCTTTCCAGGGCTACCTCAAGAAACAAGCCAAAGTGCACATGGTGGAGAGTCCTAAATACCACTACACGTAAAATAAAATAACCAAAGTCTCAACAAGAGAAACCAAGAGACACCATTAAAAGACCACTTCCTGAACGAACAGGACCTGGACAGTCAGTGAACCTTCTTTAATATAGCAGTACTCACAGGTTCAGAGTGCATAACAAGCTTTCAAAACTAACAAGAGACAGAAAGCTAGCCAAAATGATGAAACAGAAGAACTCTCCTCTAAAGAAATTCCAGGAAGAAATGACAGCTAAATAACTGCTCAAAACAGATATAAGAAACATAACTGAAAAAGAATTTAGTCATAATAGTCATAAAATTATTAACTGGGCTTGAAAAAGGCATGGAAGACATCAGAGAAGCTATTGCTACAAAGACTATGGAGCTTAAAAATAGTTGTGATTAAGTTAAAAATGCTATGGTTGAGGTGCATAATAAAATGGAGGCATCCAATGCACAGATTGAAGAGGCAGTGAGGAGAATAGGTGAATTAGAAGACACAATTTTAGAAAAAGAGGAAGCCAAGAAAAAGAGAGATAAATTGATACAGGAACACGAAAGGAGAGTTTGAGAACTGAGTGATACAATCAAACAGAACAATATCCACATCATAGGAATTCCAGAAGAGGAAGAGGAAGGGAAAGGCGCTGAAGGAGTCCTGAACAAATCATAGCTGAGAACTTCCCCAATGTGGGGAAGGAAACACACCTTGAAATCCAAGAGGCACAGAGAACTCCCCTCAGACATAACTTGAATCGATTTTTTGCATGATATATCATAGTGAAACTAGCAAAATATAAGGACAAAGAGAGAATTCTGAAAGCAGCTAGGGATAAAAAGGGCCTAACATACAAAGGCAGACCTAACAGAGTAGTTCCAGACCTATCTACTGAAATTTGGCAGGCCAGAAAGGAATGCAGGAAATCCTCAATGTGATGAACAGAAAAAAATATGCAGCCAAGAATCCTCTATCCAGCAAGCCTGTCATTCAGAATAGAATGAGAGATAAAAGTCTTCCCAAATAAACAAAAATTGAAAGAATTCATCACCACTAAACCAGCCCTATAAGAAATCCTAAGGGGGACTCTATGAGGGAAATGTTGCAAGGAACACAAAGTAACAGAGACATCACTACAGGCATGAATCCCACAAAGAACACAGTGACTCTAAACCCATATATTTCAATAATAACACTGAATGTAAATGGACTAAATGCTCCAATCAAAAGACATAGGGTAGCAGAATGGATAAAAAAACAAAATGCATCTATTTTCTGTCTACAAGAGACCATTTTAGACCGGAGGACATCTTCAGATTGAAAGTAAAGGGATGGAGAAATATCTATCATGCTACTGGAAGTCAAAAGAAAGCTGGAGTAGCCATACTTATATCAGACAAACTGGACTTTAAAGTAAAGACAGTAACAAGGGACGAAGAAGGGCATTATATAATAATTACAGGGTCTATCCATCAGGAAGAGCTAACAATTATAAATGTCTATGCACCAGGAGCACCCAAATACATAAAACAATTAATTACAAACAGAAATTATCTTATGGGCAAGAATGTGCTAATAGCAGGGGACTTTAATAATCCATTTACAGCAATGGATAGATCAACTAGACAGAAAATTACTAAAGACACAATGGACTTGAATGACACACTGGATCAGATGGATTTGACAGATATATTTAGAACTCTACAACCTGAGGTTATGGAATTCACTTTTTTCTCAAGTGCTCATGGCAGATTCTCCAAGATAGATCACATACTGGGTCATAAAGCAGCCCACAATAAATATAAAAGAACTGAAATCATACCATGCACACTTTCAGATCACAATGTTATGAAACTTGAAATCAATCACAGGAAGAAGTCTAGAAAACCTTAAAAAACATGGAGGTTAAAGAACACCCTACTAAGGAACGAATGAGCCAATCAGGCAATTAGAGAAGAAATTTAAAAATATATGGAAAAAATGAAAATGAAAATACAACAAACCAAACTCTATGGGATGCAGCAAAGGCAGTCCTAAGAGGAAAGTACATTGCACTCCAGGCCTATTTCAAGAAATTAGAAAAAGCCCAAATACAAAATCTAACAGTGCACCTAAAGGAACTAGAAGGAGAGCAACAGGAACACCCCAAACAAACCCAGCAGAAGAAGAGAAATTATAATAATCAGGGCAGAAATAAAAAATACGGAATCCCCCTCCTTCAAAAAAGACAGCTGAACAGATCAATGAAACCAAGAGTTGGTTTTTTGAAAAAATAAACAAAATTGATAAACATCTAGCCAGGCTTCTCAAAAAGAAAAGAGAGAGCACCCAAATAGACAAAATCATGAATGAAAATGGATTTATTACAACCAATCCCTCAGAAATACAAGCAATTATCAGGGAATACTATGAAAATTATATGCCAAGAAACTGGACAACTTAGAAGAAATGGACTAATTCCTAAACACACACACACTACTAAAATTCACATGGGAAGAAAGAAAATCTGAACAGATCCATAACTAGTGAAGAAATTGAATCAGTTATCAAAAATCTCCCAACAAATAAGAGCCCTGGGCCAGATGGCTTCCCTGGGGAATTCTATCAGATATTTATATCAAAGTTAATACCCATTTTTCTCAAGCTATTTCTAAAAACAGACATGGAAGGAAAACTTCCGGACTCATTCTATGAAGCCACCATCACTTTGATTCCCAGGCCAGAGACCCAGCAAAAAAAAAAGAGAACTACAGGCCAATATCCTTGATGAATACGGATGCAAAAATCCTCAACAAGATACTTGCAAATCGAATTTAACAGCACTTAAAAGGAATTATCCACCATGATCAAGTGGGATTCATTCCTGGGTTACAGGGCTGGTTCAATATTCACATATCAATCAATGTGATATATCACATTAACAAAAGAAAAGATAACCATATGATCCTGTTGACAGATGCAGAAAAAGCATTTGACAAAATACAGGATCCCTTCTTAATAAAGACCATAGAGAAAGTAAGGATAGAAGGAACTTACTTAAATATCATAAAAGCCATTTATGAGAAGCCCTCAGCTAACATCATCCTCAATGGGGAAAAACTGAGAGCTTTCCCCCTGAAATCAGGAACACAACAGGGATGCCCACTCTCACCACTGTTGTTTAACATAGTGCTGGAGGTCCTAGCATCAGCAATCAGACAAAAAAAGGAAATAAAAGGCATCAGAGTTGGCAAAGAAGTCAAACTTTCACTTTTCACAGATGACATGATACTCTACATAGAAAACCCAACAGACTCCACCAGAAGCCTACTAGAACTGATCCATGAATTCAGCAAAGTTGCAGGGTACAAAATCAACATACAGAAATCGGTTGCATTTTTATACACCAACAATGAAGCAACAGAAAGAGAAATCAAGAAATGGATCCCATTCACAATTGCACAAAAAAACCATAAAATACCTAGGAATAAACCTAACCAAAGATATGAGATATGTATGATAAAAACTATAGAAAACTTATGAAAGAAATTGAAGAAGACACAAAGAAATGGAAAAACATTCCATGCTCATGGATTGGAAGAATAAATATAGTTAAAATGTCATTACTACCCAAAGCAATCTACACATTCAATGCAATCCCAATCAAAATTATACCAGCATTCTTCTCAAAGCTAGAACAAACTATCCTAAAAATTTGTATGGAACCACAAAAGACCCCGAATAGCCAAAGTAATATTGAAGAAGAAAACCAAAACGGGAGGCATCACCATCCCAGACTTTAGCTTCTACTATAAAGCTGTGATCATCAAGACAGTATGGTATTGGCACAAAAACAGACACATAGACCAATGGAATAGAATAGAGAACTCAGAATTGGACTTACAAATGTACAGCCAACTAATCTTTGACAAAGCAGGAAAGGATATCCAATGGAAAAAAGACAGCCTCTTTAACAGATGGTGCTGGGAGACCTGGACAGCAACATGCAGAAGAATGAAACTAGATGATTTTCTCACACCATACACAAAAATAAACTCAAAATGGATAAAGGACCTGAATGTGAGACCGAAAACCATCAAAACCCTAGAGGAGAAAGCAGGAAACAACCTCCTGACCTCAACTGCAGCAACTTCTTACTTGACATATCCCCAAAGGCAAGGGAATCAAGAGCAAAAATGAATGATTGGGACCTCATCAAGATAAAAACTTTCTGCACAGCAAAGGAAACAATCCATAAAACTAATAGGCAACCGACAGAACGGGTAAAGATAGTTGCAAATGACATATCAGATAAAGGGCTAGTATCCAAAATCTATAAGGAACTCACCAAACTCCACACCCAAAAAACAATCAACCCAGTGAAGAAATGGGCAGAAGATATGAAAAGACACTTCTCCAAATGGACATCAAGATGGTCAACAGACACATGAAACTATACTCAGCATCCCTCCTCATCAGGGAAATACAAATGAAAACCACACTGAGATACTACCTCACGCCAGTCAGAGTGGCTAAATTGAACGAATCAGGAGACTCTAGGTGCTGGCGAGGATGTGGAGAAACGGGCACCCTCCTACACTGTTGTTGGGAATGTAAACTGGTGAAGCCCCTCTGGAAAACAGTGTGGAAGTTCCTCAAAAAATTAACAATAGAACTCCCCTATGACCCAGCAATAGCACTGCTAGGAATTTAACCAAGGGATACAGGAGTGCTGATGCATAGGGGCACATGTACCCCAGTGTTCATGGCAGCACTCTCAACAATAGCCAAAACATGAAAAGAGCCTATGTGTTCATCAACTGATGAATGGATCAAGAAGATGTGGTTTATCTATACAATGGAATACGACATGGCGATGAGAAAGAATGAAATCTGGCCATTTGTAGCAATGTGGATGGAACTTGAGGGTGTTATGCTGAGTGAAGTCAGTCAGGCAGAGAATGACAGATACCATATGTTTGCACATATAGGAGGATTAGGAGGAACTTAATGGAGGACCATGGGGGAGCAGAAGGGGAAAAATAGTTGGGGAGAGGGAGGGAGGCAAACCATGAGAGACTCTTGAATGCTGAGAACAAACTGAGGGCAGATGGAAGTGGGGGAGAGGGGAAGGGGGCTGATGGGCATGGAGGAGGGCACTTGTGGGGATGAGCACTGGGTGTTATATGGAAACCAACTTGACAATAAAACTATGAAAGAAAAAAACCCCAATACCTGTTTTAGTAGCTTTCCTGTACTTGTCAGAGCCAGAAGTCACCATTTAGGGGGAGGTTGCATTTGAACCTTTGACGTCATGTAGAACTAAGGAGACACTCATTGCTACAAGGATGAGTGGGAACATTTCTGCACACATCTCATGAGCAGAGGCCTTGGCTACCTTCATTCTGAACTACCTTTTCAGGAATGTTCATATAACAAGTAGCCTTGGAAGACATGATAGTGTCTCCCCTCAGAGCTGAAGACAGGGAGATATATTGCCCATTATAAAAGATTTGGGTTCTTCAAACTCAGAGTTCTTCTCCTGTAACATAACCCACTGCAGGTGCAAGAGTCCCTAGTCCTGGGGCTTGGAAAATTTACAAGAAAA